>NC_134407.1:16746779-17029279 GCF_038048845.1 Mixophyes fleayi
TGGGATTTTAAAGGCTCAAAGAGCAAATGGGCATCCAAGTTTCTGCAATTACAAAGTAATAGGAAGGACGGTATATAAATAACTATATAGTGCAGGGTAAGTCATGACAGTTCCAGCAATAATCACTGCACAGTGAAGGAACATTAATAACTACACACCATAGGAAAAGTAGAGTCATCTTTGTATAATAAATCTAGAATGCATTTATTATTACATATCTCTGGAGACTTCACATGCCAGCAATAGTCAATTCACTTCACTTTTCACTCTTCATTTCTGTCCATTATAAATATATATATATATATATATATATATATATATATATATATATATATATATATATATATATATATATATATATACCGATCAGCCACAACATTGCAATCACTGACAAGTGAAGTGAATAACATTGATTATATTGTTACAATGACACCTGTCAAGGGGTGGGGTATATTAGGCAACAAGTGAACAGTCAGTTCTCTTGAAGTTGATGTGTTGGAAGCAGGAATAATGGACAAGCGTAAGGATTTGAGCGACTTTGACAAGAGCCAGATTGTGATGGCTAGACCACTGGGTCAGAACATCTCCAAAACGACAGGTTGTCTGGGGTGTTCCCGGTATGCAGTGGTTAGTACCTACCAAACGTGGTCCAAGGCAAGACAACCGGTTAACCGCAACAGGGTCATGGCCGCCCAAGGCTCATTGATGTGCTTGGGGAGCGAAGACTAGCCCATCTGGTCCAATCCCAGAGAAAAGCTACTTGTCACGAGCCGCAGCAGTACGCCACATCCTGGTGTGATCTAGCAGCCAGGCGCGTGCTCTAGTTTCTATGCTCTGTTTTTATTCTTTGGGGTTATCCATGTGGCATAGATGTAGGAGGGTGTAGGGACATCCTCCAACTCCAGGGAGAGCTCTCATATGATTTAAACTGGTTCATTTATATTTTTATACATGCTTTCTGGTTATGTTATTACCTATGCCAGTTCTAGCTAGTAATTAATTAGCAGCCTCCTGAGGCTGATTGTCAGCCCGGTTCTCCTCTGTCCTGATTGGCTCTAAGTACTATTTAAGGCAGTGAGGTCTGAGCTTCACTGCCGGTTATAGCTTCCAGTTCCCTGTCTGCTAACCTGCTCCTGTGCTCAGGGCCGGTGCTAGGGTCCATGGCGCCCTAGGCATTTTTACAAAATCTGCGCCCCCCCCCCGCAAAAATCGGCGCCGCCCCCCCTCCCCAGCAAAAATCGGCGCCCTCCTCCCCCCTCACCCCGTCTTTCCTTACCTTTTCTCACCACCGCCGCCTCTCTGCTCCGTCTCCTCCCCTCCACTCCACATGACAGTAGTGAGTGGAGGGGAGGAGACGGAGCAGAGAGGCGGCGGTGGTGAGCAATAGCCTCTTCCCCCCTCCCCGTGCATCTGAATGCTGTGCGGCGGCCGTGACAGGTATGGTCAGCGGTCGCCGCACAGTTTTAAAGTCATTTACCATTCTGTGGCGCCCTCCAGGCGCCCTCCAGAGCCCGGCGCCCTAGGCAAGTGCCTAACCTTGCCTAATGGGAGCACCGGGCCTGCCTGTGCTGTTAGGGTGTAAACCTCCTGGATTGAACTACTGTGTATGACCTTTGCCTGTTTCTGGACTTCGAACCTCTGCTTCTGACCCCGACCTATTGCTTGAACCTGGATTTTGAACCTCTGCTTGTGACCCCGATCTTACGCCTGTCTCTGGACTAAGAACCTGTGCCTGTGACCCCTGTGTTCCTTGGATACGTTGTCTGCTGTCAGCTGACCCTTGCCTGGACCCCACGTTGCTGTCTGCCATAGCACTCTCTTCCTGAGTTCTCCTTGGCCAGTACACATCTCATGACCCTCTGTTTGTCTTCAGCCAAGTCTGTCCCCACCACTAGGGGCAACAGTGAACACCAGACTTCAGAGCAGACTCTGGGTTTTGCTGTACTGGCTGGAGGGGTTCCTAACACTACTGTAGCATATACTGCTGAAAAAGTTAATGTTGGCTATGATTAGAAAGGTGTCAGAACACACAGTACATCGCTGCAGGTCTACCTCTAATTGCACCTGCACTGCATTTACATACCCCTTCGCTTCGCCATTCCACCCTCTCCAGTCGTAAGAAGCCGCCAGTTTCAGATGCTAGTGTTCTCTTTGTTCAGTAACTTAGGCTACACAAGCTGCCTATCTATCATTCTTACTAAAGATGCTCACTGACCCCCGTGTTTTGGTTTTGGTTTTGCATCTGGATTACCTTCGGGTTTTGATTTTGGTTTTGCCAAAACCGTCCTTGCCTGTTTTGGTTTTGTTTAGCTATTTTTTACTAAATTCCATTTTTTGGGCTAAAATCACACAATTTAGGTATTATTTTGTACCTACATTATTATTAACATCACTAACACTAAATTCCAGTCATTTCAATTAATTGTTACCATCTCACAGGTCACAATATGTTTTTAATACACTTTCAGCCAAATACTGCAGCAATCTGGCTGGATGGTAAGCGACAGAGCAATGTCTCAAACACACGGCAGTTCCTAGCACATCTAGGACACATTGGCACGGAGCAGTGGCAGAAAAGAAAAGTGGTGCAAGATGGAATTGTCCTTGGATTATGAAACCAGTTATGGTTCATTTGATCGCTCCACCTGTTTCTTGGATAAGTGAGGTAATTCTATAGCTAATACATGGCAACGAGCGCTGACCATCCCGGGATGCGTGCTTTTATCAGACACACACCAATCCAGGGTGCCAAACAATGCACTAAAAAGAGCCATTGTAATTCCCAGCAAAAAGTGTATATAACACCTTACACTTATTGGTGCAAATTCAGAAAAAAAGCCTGAAAGCCTGCAAGGACTAGTATATTGTATTTGTATTTCAGCAATGACAAATTCAGCAATGGAGCTCTTGCCTTTGGGTGTATATAACACCCTACGCTTTTTGGTGCAAATGCTGACAAAAAGCCTGCAAGGACTTGTATATTTGGATTTCACCTATGACAATTAGCAATGGAGCTTTGTTGGACACTGCTACGACCCTCCTCTTTCACTTCTATACGGTTGCCTGCCAAACTGCTCTCTATCCTACCCCTTCTTTATCCCTCTCTCAAATATCGCTAGATCGCCATGGAGGGCGGTATTTATAGATTCCAAAATTCGTGAGATCCGAGATCCGACAACGTCACAATGACTTTTTGCCTCGTTTTGGAATCCGAAAAAGTGCGGAAGCTCGGTACTCAGATCCCCGAAGTTCAGGTGGGTTCGGTTCTCGGGGAACCGAGCCCACCCATCTCTAATTCTAACACATTAAATCTCAGTCTGCTTTGATTCCACTGTTGCTGAATGGTCTTCTGTTAATGTCCCGTTGTCTTCTTTCCTAACGTTTTATAATTGATTCCTTTGTGGTGCGTTGTTACATTGTAGCAGTGCTTTATTGAAATGAAGGCAGCTCTAATATACAGATCTGCACATGTTCCCGTACACCGCACCTGTATATCCTCTTTCATTATAGCACTGACCGGTTTATCACATGGAAATTATTCCCCAGCTAATAGTGAATTATTCATCGCTAGTTGGGATCAATTGAGTTGGCAGCTTTACAGCTTCACGTAAGTGGTTTATTTCTTTGCACGGTAAATTATGTAGACGTTTTTACGCCAACATTTTGTCAAGACGAATATTTTCGATGCCAGCCTCGTGGTAATCACTTTTTTTGCTAATTGCAAGCGCCAGGTGGAACGTTTATCATCCCTATTATACTGCCTATCTAAGTTAAATATTATGAAATTCCCAGCGGCTAATAGAGAGAAATGGAATGTAAATGAATATTCTCAATGGTAAGCTTGGAATTCCATCTCTTTGTAACCTGGGAATAGATTTTTAGCTTTGTGTCTAGGGGCTTGAGAACTCAGTACAGTGAATCCTGCTGTTAATAAAGTGTTTTATAGCGAAGGGAACTTACAAAAACTAAACCCACATTCACCACAGTAGACTTGATTGTTTGTTGATGTACACTCAGAGAAAAGTATGGATCTGCTGAAGGTGCTGTTTTTACAGCGCATGTCTGGCACGATCTGCGACACAGGTGTCGAATCTAAATCAGATTGTTCACCTGTAAGTGTCAGTTTATCAGTTATGAGCTCATCAGCTGGAGAGAATTAAATACACTGCATGGTTTGTGTGTACAATTAGCTCTGCTTTATTAGTTACAAGTCCACATCTATATAGCAAAAATCACGTATTACAGAAAACTATGCCCCAAAAAGTTTTAACCACTCATGCTCCCTTTACACAGATGTTGATATATTCTCTCATTTTCACACAGGAATACTCCCCAGGGGGGAGTTGGCTTATCTCCTGTGCTGCCATATTTAAGGCCATGAGCACAGTCTTCTGCAAACAATGAATAACTCCTACAAGCTAGTTGTATCTAATCTGTCTTTAAGCTATAAGAGAACAAAATGGCTATAAGGCAAACAAGATGGCGTCAGCTTAGCGAAATCACATTTCTCACAGGTAATTGGCCCCTGTGCAATGTCTGAGCTAGGGCCACTGGACATGTGGAATCACCAGCATGTCCTGCTGAATAGACGTCAGAGACTTTCTAGTTCTTAATGCTCGGGGGAGCACTGTGTTGTGAGGTCAGTATACAGAACTCCCGATTTAGAAATCTAAAACGGCTAAACAGGTTGTGCTGGTGCCTTCAGGGGCGAAAACAGAGGAAAGGACGTAGCTTAGGGTGGTCTTGAGTGCCCATAACAGCTTTGGGTCACAGAGGGGCCCCTAAAGCCTCTGGGCGGTTGCTACTGCTGATCCTGATTCTTCCTATGACTAGTAATGTTGGCAGGTATGTAATGAAATATTTATCAGCCTGTTTTTTTTTTTTTCACTTTTAAAATATGCTTCCAACTCCATGTTTTATACAAAAAGGGTCAGGTTTAGAGTTGCACTAAAGGGCATTTGTGTGAGCACAACTAGCATCTATATTGCACATTTCTTACACTTGCACGTGGAGAGAGGCATCAGGGGTGTTAACATGCCGGGGGCAATACAGTATGGGCATGCAGGTGCAAGTTTAGCATGCCCCTTCGATATGCATCTCACGGATATACGGATCTTGAAATGCGTTAGTTTGAGACATAAATTTTGCACCTATGTGCCGTGCAAGTTATAGAATTGATGATGATGATTGTGGCATCTTTGCTCCTGGACCTTTTTTACACTAGATTTAAGGTTGCGTGTATTTTATGATGTGTGCAACTCAAAACACAGATGTGGAAACATAAGTATAGATGCATTTTGCTCATAAGCAAACAGGGCTTCTGTTCAACTCTAAATCCAGCCCATAGCATCATCAGTTGGTGTATTATACAGGGACTGTACTATTATAACTCGAGCGACATCTGCCAGAGTGGTGTTTCACACAGAGAAACGTCTGTCTGTCAGCTCATCTCACAGACTCGATTGGGGCAGCACGGTGGCTTAGTGGTTAGCACTTCTGCTTTACAGCACTGGGGTAATGAGTTCAATTCCCGACCATGACCTTATCTGTATGTAGTGTTTGTATGTTCTCCCCGTGTTTGCGTGGGTTTCCTCCGGGTGCTCCGGTTTCCTCCTACACTCCAAAAACATACTAGTAGGTTAATTGGCTGATATTAAAATTGACCCTAGCCTGTGTGTCTGTCTGTCTGTCTGTGTGTGTATATGTTAGGGAATTTAGACTGTAAGCTCCAATGGGGCAGGGACTGATGTGAGTGAGTTCTCTGTACAGTGCTACGGAATCAGTGGCGCTAAATAAATAAATGGTGATGATGATGATGACTATTGGGACCTATTGGTCATTTCTCAATGGCTCACTAATGTTGCAAGCACCTCGATATATTCTATAATGTAAGATCAGATATTGTCATGCTTGATTGAAGGGGAACTGATCAGTTATTCCTTGATGCAGCAGGTGCAGACACGGGGTTCTGCACAGAAGTACTCAGAGGGTAACTGATATATATAATCAGTTCCCCACTGGAGCAATGTTGGTATCATGGGTTTGTCTTTGAGTACATTCAACACTTAGTACTAGATTTACTAAACTGCAGGTTTGAAAAAGTGGAGATGTTGCCTATAGAAACCAATCAGATTCTAGCTATCATTTATTTAGCACATTCTACAAAATGATAGCTAGAATCTGATTGGTTGCTATAAGCAACATCCCCACGTTTTCAAACCCGCAGTTTAGTAAATATACCCCATAGCCTAAATTATTAACCATATGTTTTGCCTGTGGCCACCCTAGGCATTTACAGTGAATTTTTAAATTAGTTATTTTGCACGCCACATCCTTAGACTTGGAGACCCCTGTTGCCGTAGGATAAAACACAAATTTCAGTTTTGCCCTGATGGCAGACGTACTTTTGCCAATTGAAGTTTCCTTTTCACACCATTTAGGCAAGTTTAAATTAGTGGTCTGTACGTTCCTTCCTGTAACTTTCACTGATAATACTACTTCATCTTTCTGGTTGCCTTCTGTGCTTCTGAGCAAGGCATGTATACCAGCCAGGGAAATGTGTTTATTTTGGTTGTGTTTGGACAGCACAGTGCTGTTTTGTTCATTGGATAAAATTGTATAAATTGTGATAATGGAGCATCCGCAAAACGAATGGTCAAAGAGCCATTTTTGACAATCCTAATCCTAACTACGAGGGAAGGGAGTGGGGTTGTTTTGATAGTGGTGGTTGGCAAATACAGTAGGGGTCAGTATTTAAACCTAAATACACTTTTGGTCATTTTAGACTATCTGTATGGGCCCACCAGATATCATGCATTGAGCAAACACAATTGTGAGGCCTGAGGACAGGTTATTATACCTACCATTTTGGGAACCAAATACAACATTTGATAATGATTTTTCTCACTATTAAATATGATCAATCTGTCCAGCTTCCAGTCTTTAGGACATAGAGCTACAAGATCCGATGAGTAGTCTATTTCAGGTCATTTACCGCAAAAGGTCACTCATTCCTGCCGATAGTTATGTAAATCTTTCTTCTCTCACATTGTATATCTCCTAACGCCAGTCACTGCACTCTCTCAAGCAACCCTTAGCATGCCAACAGATCTTTTCCATCTAGGATCCCCAAGAATTCTCCAAGAAATTGTGCTGGCTTTTGTAGCTGCTGACTGGCGTTGTGCACTATAGAGAAAAAATTACATTTTCAATTAGTTCAAATAACATGCATTACATATGACATTTAGTTATAATAAATGTCTTATCCTTTCTTAATTTCCTTACAAAACCTAAACTAGTGGTGTCTACCGTCTACTCTGGCATTTAGACAAATTTGAAAGACTATTAAAATATGTTCCTGTTGCAATTCTTGTCTGATTGCAGTTAATCTTCCTAGTATCACCAGTTATGTATATGTTATGAAACGCTATGAATTTATGAATTGTTAACAAATTTTATTTATATATATATGTTTAAAACAGGAAAGCGATGAGACTGAAGTGGATAAAAATAAATGCTGCACCCTCTGCAACATGTTCTTCACGTCTGCGATTGTGGCTGAATCTCATTACCAGGGGAAGACTCACGCCAAACGAGTAAAACTAGTCCTCGGGGAGTCACCGGATGTTCCCGTTCCTGCAGGTGAGAGTCAGTGATTAATATCTGCTTTTAAAATATACATATTACTATTTACCTTGACTGTATAGCACTGCGGAATATGTTGACTATAATAACAATAATGTAGCCATTTGTGTTTTATGCACTATGAACAGCTATAATATTTTTTTCCCCGAAAACTGAATTCTTAAAGGTTCCTCTAGGTGGAGCTGTTGCTGATTTTGCACGTTTTTCCTGATATGGCAGCTCTCACTCATACTGTGTGTATCAGCAGAAATATGCAGCTAATACGTTTCCTGAACACAATTAGGTACACCCATATGTTTTACTGTTCATTAATTGCCTTCCAGGGCTAGCAGGCGCCCACCCCCCATCTCTAACACCCCCTAGAGCCCCCCACTTGTTACCTAGCAAGTGGGAGGGAAAGGGGGGGCATCCTCTGCTCGTGCCAGACTGGGAGTGCTGTGCTGTGCCATTGTAGTCCAACACCACACTTCCAGTGTGGCATTGGGCTACGATACTGGGAGCAGCACCCAGTATCTTAACATGTAAGAAGCTGTCGGCAATTTCGCCTTCGTCTCAGTGGGTGGCGCTCTGTGTGTGGGAGCTGCGGATACATTACAAACACTGAATGACATTCTGGATCTTAGATGCCCCCGCCAAACCATGGCACCCAAGGCGAATGCCTAGTGTCGGCCACGCTTCCCGCCTTTGATATATGAGAGGTTGGCTTCACTCTGCCTACTTTACTTTAGGGCAGTGGTCAGGGAACGGGTAAACTACCCCAAATGAGGTAAAAATTAAATTCCTGGGGGTAATGCTGCCGATTCACATGCTGTCAGTTGGATTGTAGACCCCTTTAAATGTGAAATTGCTGTTGTACCAGAAGAGCCTCAAGGGTTGGCAGAGGCACTTCTTGAGCTTCGATGCAATAATGAAGCACGTATTGCATTTGAAAACAAAGTAGATCTGTCATATTTTTGGATGTCAACACCTACAAAGGCATTCAAAATTGCACATGAGGAGGCAGTCAAAAAGTTGCTGCCTTTTGCAACAATCTACCTTTGCGAACAAGGATTTTCTACTCTAATGAACATAAAAACAAAGCAGAGAAATCGATTGGACGCTGAAGACTGTATCCAAATTGCTCTGACATCAAGATGCCCCAATATTGTTGCTCTCTTATCAAAAATAAAGAAACATAATTTTTCCAAAACCTGAAGGTTTGAAGCTGAAGATTTCAAAGATATTTTGAATTCCAATAATTAATAATATATGATTTCCTTCCTTTAAAATCAAGGGGGTAACGTCGGCGTATCTAAATATATTTGGGGGTAAAAGGTAAAAGTTCCCTGACCCCTGCTTTAGGGGATATTCTATCAGATAGATTCAGTAATAGTGTGCTGCCTTGTTCTTCTCCACTTCTATCTCTTCTTCTTACGCTTGATAAGAATAAAGTGAGTGTTGGTTCAGTTATAGAACATTCACATTATGTCGTTTGTTTTACAGGTTCTGTCTGACTCAATCATCATGCCACATTTTAAAAGTAGCAAATGATTTTTGTCTTAAGAAAATCAAGAACAACTAAATACAGTCTATTTTCTTAAGAAATCACCTTAAAATATTTTTTTAAAGAATATTCTTTTTTTATTTATTGGAATATGGTGTAAAATTGTATTATTGTTCCATCAAAGACATTTTAAAGAGCATTTTCGCTAGGCCTCCTATGGATGTCTCTGCACTGGGCCAGGTGTACACATTTGGCAGGAAGAACTGTGCAGATTCCTCTGCAGTCCATAACGGTAACCGGCCTTCTATAGAAGGGAAGCCAAGATTTTGCATGACTCGCTGCTTGCTTACAGCTATCCGGCTTGCTGAGAAGGAAGATATTTTGACTGCCAAGTAGGGCATCTGGCCCGTGTTCCCAGTAATTCAGCCGGTACCTTGTACTAGATCAAGCTACTTATCAATACTAATTCTATTCTAAAATAAGAAGACCACAAACTTTGAGTGAAACGTTTGCATTTTATGAGAAAAAGTGGAGGTGTTTTCCATAGCAACCAATCAGATTCCAGCTATCTTTTATCTAGTGCATTCTAGAACATGATAACTAGAATCTGATTGGTTGCTATGGACAACACCTCCACTCTTCCTGTTTACAAGTTTTAGCAAATCTGGGAATATTTTTCCTTTAAGGAGACCTTTCAGCAGTTATACCAATGTTTTATATTATCTGCTGGGTTAGATAATCGTTCACACATGCGAATATGAATCTTTGATGCAGTCTCACTGTGTTTGGTCATATAACAATATATATTTCCTCTTCGTCCTCTTCTCTCCCTCCTACACCTCATCTCGCAGTGGCTTCTGTTTATTTATATACATAATATAGGATTATTCATATTATAAAAGAACCACAGCCATGCATCTTATCTTACATTGAATTACAGTGTCCCACATGCTTCCACTGGCTGTGTGACAATAGCAGAGATTCTCTTCTTGGAATTATATTTCATTCTGTGATTTTCTTTCCAGATGAATTACTAGTCATTTTTCTCTATTATGTTTTATCTTCTTTTTTTTATTCCGTTGTATTCTTCCAAGTTATAAGTGAATTGAATTTAAATTATCTTTGACTTTTTGGGATGATATATGAATATTTCCCTACGTCCATATAGGTTTTCATTGTGTCGTACACATTTCTCACTGCTTTCAAATTGGAAGATGTTTGTATGACCGATTTTTTTATTTTTATATAGAATATTAGGATGCATTTATTTCCTATAGCTGAGAAATGTTTTCTTTAGACCCAGCTTTATGATATGATAATGTAAGAACCATTTGCACATTGAATGGTATCTAAATAAGGGCAAAGTGCTGTTCTGCTCCATAGCTACAGCAATTCGATTTTGTTTTTGTCCTGACTTACAATACTAGGTTTTCAGTTTTATTGGTAGTCTGTTGTCCTAATGGGATTGGCTTATTTTAGTATTATCCCTGGGGGTATCGTAAAGATCTTCCTACATCTTTTAGCACCTGTGTGTTTTAGCTCTGGGAACACTTGCACGCCCTATTTCCCTGTGCACGGCAGTCGTATAAGTACCAATCTCCTGTTAAATGATCACTGATAAGCTCAATGGACACTCCAGGGATACGTTCTGCTTACGCTGCCTGCAATGTTCCGGTGAATTAGAGTATGTAAGCTCTACCGTCAACAGTGCTGAAATCCCCAGGTGGTAAATCACATGTGTGTATCCAGATTTACCCATGTTTAATTTAGTGGTTAAACTTGCACTTGTTTGTTGTCTGTGGGCCTGATTCGTCAAGGCCCGTGTTGTGAGCGCAACCTGTGTTCATTATTATACGCACGTATTTAGGCTTTGCGTACTCTCGAATTCATCAAGGCGCAGATATATAGATGTGTCTGCTTTTGAAATCGGGGTCAGGTCTGCTGTGCTCTGTTGCACAAGACGCTACAGGATACGTCCAGTAACTATGTGGATTATAAATTTGCAAAAGAATGCAAAGGACAATAACAAAAAAATATTGACTTAATGTCCTGCTAGTAATAAAGGCATTAAGGATAAAACAGTTAAAAAAAAATAAAAAAAATTCTCCATTCTCCATTTATAAGAATGCTATTACTGTCTAATGAACATACAGTACATTTTTACAGTTGCTTGTGATTGCAAACACATGTTATAGCATGCATACGAGACTGTCAACACTACCCTTAGCTGGAGCAAAAGATGCAGCAGAAAAACAAGTAACTTTGCACCGCTTAGAGCTGGATTAGGACATGGCTGAGATGCACTTGAGTTTGGCACGCCCCTGCTGTACTTTGTGGCAATACGCCCCTTCTCCGCCCAGTTTGCGCCTCAAAATCGTAGGCTGCAGTAAGTGTCCTTTATGTACGAGCAGGCAGCGGACATGGCTGGGTTCATGGACGTATCTCCCGGTTCTAGACACACGCAGAATGATTTTGTGGATGATACACTCAAGACCTACTTCTAAATCCTCTCTAATCATCTATAACAGTGTTACCCAGGTATTTAAAGGAAGTGGGCAGGATTATGTTTTATAACTCAGTTGTTGCAGAGTTATTAATATTCCCAAAAATGATGTCATACCACTGAGATTGGCAGCTGAGAGTGACAATAAGAAACCAAACAGACCACCCTGCTCTACTAAACATACAAATGGTTTATTTGCATAGTAATATATCGCTAGTAACGTAACTGTTTGTTAGCATTACACACTCTGTAGAACTGCAGCAGAATTCGTTTTTCAGGCTTTGTTTCCATTGTGTGTATACCATACAGTATTTTTCACCTGCGTTGCATACATCAGTGTTGTACAGCCGGAGCTGTTCTTTCTGTATTATTTGATATTTCCCATGACAGCTTGCTCATAATATTGCAGGCATTCCTGAATAAGTGCTGCAAAGTCTGATTTCACACTGTTAAAGTGAAGAATGAACTTTTGATTATACTTGTCGCCGTCCCATATGAGTTGTTGTGTAATTACATTTGGCATTAGGTTGTGAAACTGTTTTTTGGCTTACTTTAATATTCTCAGGTTCTTCACTTGTCATCAGACTACAGTGTGAAGCACAATATATTTCCTGAGCCTGGCTCTTTGTAGGTGTGCGGTTATCATAAGCCAAACAGGCATTGGGAATCACTAAAATTAATTAGAGTATTAAACAGAAAGTATATATATATATATATATATATATATATATATATATATATATATATATATATATATATCATACTTGCCAACATTAGCCAGCTGGCACCCGGGAGAAGGCTGTGCGTTTAGGGGCGGGGCTCGGTGAAACTCTCAGAATTCCGGGAGTCTCCCAGACATTCCGGGAGAGTGGGAGAGTAGGCAGCTATGATATATATATATATATATATATATATATATATATATATATATATATATATATATATATACTGTAGATATATATACATACACAGTGGTCGAAGTGGAAATTTAGAGGTGGCGGTATGAAAAATGTCAACCAACATGACAAGACCACGCACTCAGCTGGGGACGTGTCCTAACTTAGTGTTTTTAATTTTTGGGAGGTATGTGTATATATAATATGCTAATTTAATAGAGCACACTAATTGTATACAGATGTTACAATATTCTGAGTATTGGAAAGAGGTTATTTCCGTTGTTGCCCTGCTCAGTAGAATTCCTAAGCAAATCCAGCCTCCTTTTACTCATTATTCAATATTTTTAGCCCTAATATAGTTCAAACGTTTTCACCATCTCACATAAATTGGTCACTAAGGGGCATATTCAAAAAAATTTCCCCCCCCTCCGCTGAAAAACTATTACCATTAATACGGTAATAGATAGCTGGATTTCAGCTCGCGGCTCAGGGAGCTGCGAACTGAAATCCAGCGAGTAAATTACCGTATTAATGGTTTTTCCATGCACGATTACCGTAATAATGGTAATCATGCGCGGACCGCGATTTTCTCGGCGTATCTGCCGAGAATTGAATATGTCCCAAAGATTTGATTCCCCTCCCGAACTCATTCAAGATATTAAAATAAATTTTGTTGTTTTGGGTTGCAGACCACACAGATGCGTTCTCAGGAATATTGGTTCGGTCCACAATAAAATGGCTGCCTCTGCAGTGTGCAGACGGCAGGAGACATTAATGAGCACGGTTGCATGGGTTTCCCACAGCTTTTTATTTGATGATAAAATTATTTTGATTAGATTTCCCTTATTATTTACCTCTCAGATCTCAAACACATAAAACATGAAACAACTCTTACTATGCAAAGCTGCAGAACTCTCACAATACATATACAACAGGGCATTTGAGAAGGACAGAAATTAATGACAATTGGGAGCAATGTATGTGCGACATTTTGTAGCATAAAACACACCAGCCAATGCTGCTTAAAGGGAGAGTGTCATGATAAAGGGTCTGTTTTATCGTATCTTTAAATATAGGGCGATGATTGTTGTCAACATTCCAACAATCACATTTCAAGTTGATGTTTTTCTGCCTGTTGTATTGATCTGCAATCACAGTGCGCGCAGGGTCACTGCATACAGCACAGCAACTAGGTCTCATTTTCTGCTGTATTGTGCTTCGTTCCCTCATATAACCATACTAGACACAATAGTAATAATTAACACGTAGCGAGAATAAAACATATAGAACAGTGGTCAGGGAACAGGGGTAAATTAGAGCCTCAAGGGTTGGCAGAGGCACTTCTTGAGCTTCGATGCAATAATGAAGCACATATTACATTTGAAAACAAAGCAGATCTGTCATATTTTTGGATGTCAACAGCTGCAAAGGCATTCAAAATTGTACATGAGGAGACAGTCAAAA
Organism: Mixophyes fleayi; assembly: GCF_038048845.1. Taxonomy (NCBI): domain Eukaryota; kingdom Metazoa; phylum Chordata; class Amphibia; order Anura; family Limnodynastidae; genus Mixophyes; species Mixophyes fleayi. Next base: position 16,760,770 of record NC_134407.1, read on the forward strand.
AGTTGCTGCCTTTTGCAAAAACCTACCTTTGCGAACAAGGATTTTCCACTCTAACGAACATAAAAACAAAGCAGAGATATCGATTGGACGCTGAAGACTGTATCCAAATTGCTCTGACATCAAAATGCCCCAATATTTAAGTTCTCTCATCAAAAATGAAGCAACATCATTTCTCCAAAACCTGAAGGTTTGAAGTTGAAGCTTTCAAAGAAATTTTGAATTCCAATAATTAATAATATATGATTTCCTTCCTTTCAAATCAAGGGGGTAACTTCGGCGTATCTAAATATATTTGGGGGTAAATGGTAAAAAAGTTCCCTGACCCCTGCTATAGACAAGCAGTGATGCTACTGTACTGCAGTGATGTTCCAGTGCCAAATCCCACTGCTGTCAGCCTAAATTTGCCCAGCAGTTCAAATTCTGTGACCTCAGATAAATGATGTGGTGAAGGAAGTGGCTGTGAAAACTGGAATACTGATTTGTACTTGCAGTTTGAATCCTTCAACATTGGGGATGACGATCAGTCGGCGAGGTATGTTGGGGGTTTGTCCCTAAAATCCAAACAGGACATAGCAGGAATTAGCCATATATATGCTGTAATAGCTGCTGTGTGCAATTATCTTTGATGTATTTATTATAAATGTATCAGAATACAACCTACATATTTAAGGACATACAGTTGGAGCACAGCTGTCAGAGCACACTGGGAGATGTGTTCCTAAAACAGCTGAAGAACCCCTGTGCTGAGGTGCATAGAGCGAGCTCCCAGGGAAGTCAGAAGTCCAGAACCTCAGCTGCTGTTCATAAGAACACAATGAATCAAACTGCTCTATGGGGAATTAATAGCATATGGACAGTGTTTAAGGCAATTTCTGCATGGACTCCTAAATAAACTCGTTCCTAAATAAACTCACTTCTCAGCCCTTATGTAACCAGGACAATGAAAGAAAACATAAATGTGTGTTTTCTTAAATATAAATGATTACATTATTTTATACACAGTTTATGTTATACCCAAGTATCTTTCCACAACACTACAGAAATCCATACAAACTGTTGAGTAACGACCCTTAACCACTAGAACCTTTGAGTCACGACCCTTAACCATTAGAACCTTTGAGTCACGACCCTTAACCACTAGAACCTTTGAGTCACGACCCTTAACCACTAGAACCTTTGAGTCATGACCCTTAACCACTAGAACCTTTGAGTCACGACCCTTAACCACTAGAACCTTTGAGTCATGACCCTTAACCACTAGAACCTTTGAGTCACGACCCTTAACCACTAGATCAGTTGAGTGACCACCCTTAACCACTAGAACCTTTGAGTCATGACCCTTAACCACTAGAACCTTTGAGTCACGACCCTTAACCACTAGAACCTTTGAGTCATGACCCTTAACCACTAGAACCTTTGAGTCACGACCCTTAACCACTAGAACCTTTGAGTCATGACCCTTAACCACTAGAACCTTTGAGTCATGACCCTTAACCACTAGAACCTTTGAGTCACGACCCTTAACCACTAGATCAGTTGAGTGACCACCCTTAACCACTAGAACCTTTGAGTCATGACCCTTAACCACTAGAACCTTTGAGTCACGACCCTTAACCACTAGAACTTTTGAGTCACGACCCTCAACCACTAGAACCTTTCAGTCACAACCCTTTACCACTCGAACCGTTGAGTCACGACCCTCAACCACTAGAACCTTTCAGTCACAACCCTTTACCACTCGAACCGTTGAGTCACGACCCTCAACCACTAGAACCTTTCAGTCACAACCCTTTACCACTCGAACCGTTGAGTCACGACCCTTAACCAGAACACTTGAGTCACAACCATTAACCACTAGAACCTTTGAGTCAAGGCTTGAAATCGAATGCATATCTGGGTCTCCAGTGTAGGTGGCTTCATTACCAGACCATTCTTATTTTAATATTGATTGGGGGCAGAGATTATTTAATTAACTAGATAGCAATAAGAGCCTAATGCAAATCCCCCCCCCCCGCAGAAACCGTCATCCCTCAGTTTGCCCAGGACAGCATCTGACCAGAAGTGCTTTTGTACTGCTAATCAATCTGCAGTATTTACCCTGCTAACTCTACTGTTGAGCCGAAATTGGCTCCTGCACCACCAGCAGCTCTTTATATGGATATCAGTGCGCCAGACCAGTGAAAAGAGCTGATGTCTACCGGATTGAACTAAATGAGTTGTACTACAAGCACCAGCATGCACTTCCCATCAGTGGCTGCTGGTGCATGCTAAGATAAAGATATGTAGTTCTACAATAGCAAAAAATAACAAACATTAAAAGAAAGCTCAATTGAATTAAACACTCCCCAAACCTTCATTCATCATATTTCCTTCCAGCCACTTACACACAGATTCTGCTATACTTTTATACAGTATAAATCTTCTCTTTTCATTCTTCATCATAATGGGAAATTCTTCTTTGTATGTGACCCATTTATACTTGAATTTCAATACTCCTGCATCTTTTAACCACCGAATATATGGCAAGCAGATTCACACAATAATAATTAATTTCATTCAAATGAAAATTTTGCAACAAACTAATTGAATAAGATTATATTGCTCACTTTATACTTTCTACAGAGAAATAATATAAGTGGAAAAAGTTTCTCTTTTTGGTTGTGATAATGTGAATAGGAGGAGAAAGGATTGGCATGAAGCTGAAAATGTATTGTGTCTTCATGCGTGAAACATCACGCACAAAAATGGGTAATTAAATTGGTCCCCAGTGGCACACTGACACTTGGGGCCCCAGAACAGTGGCACACTGACACTTGGGGTCCCAGAACAGTGGCACACTGACACTTGGGGTCGCAGAACAGGGGAACACTGACACTTGGGTTCGCAGAACAGGGGCACACTGACACTTGGGGTCGCAGAACAGGGGCACACTGACACTTGAGGCCCCAGAACAATGAAGAACTGACACTTAGAGCTCCAAAACAATGGCACACTGTTCATACTGCTTTTTCTTCAAAGTGAATACATTACATGGTGATAAAACTTACATGGAACTGAAGTGCCATGAAAGCCATTTCATTGATGCATAGAGAACAGGCAAAAATTTCTTTTTATGAAAAAAGTATTAAACATTAACGGCAATCCTGAACATTTTTGTACTAATATTGCAGACACTTCCCCTGTGCTCGCCTACGGTGTATAAAATAAGCTGTAGAGGCATGTCGTTAAATTAAAGCTTTTGCAGTTGTTTTATATGACAGCACTTGATTGGTTCACAGAGTTAACCTCTAGCTGAGGCACCATTTCATACATTAAGCGAAATGACTTGTTAATATGCTAAACAGGCGAGCAGGCACACCAAGGGTCAGGATCCTTCAATTCTTCTCCTTAATAAGAAGGGCATTTCTTAGGTTGTGCTGTGCAGTTTCTTGGCTCGTGCTCCTAATCTGAGCTTTTGTTCTTTCATTTGAGATTCTCATTAGTGATTCATTCTACAAATGCTCAAATATTCAGTGTAAAATACCAGACTGGGTGAAAAAAGTCCTGACGGGATAGAGTTTGAGAGATACATATATTAAAATTTGGAAAAAAAAAAAAGATAAAGGACTACAGTAATTGTACAATGTAGAATATATGATACTTGTATTGCTTTAAAGTTCTTCTTGTAAAAAAATTAAGTCTGAAGACTTCAGAATGGGCACTGAATAGTACAGTAAAACATTTGTCATCTGTGCGCGAGAATTCTCTGTGACTATAAGGTGTTTATTCATCTCAACGCTTACTCTGACACTTCTCACTGCAGATACAGAAATTAATACAATCATCGCCCAAAAGTGCCTGGGCTGGAACTGCAGCTTTTTTGCAGGGGTGAGTTATGATAGGAGAATATGAGCAACATCCTAGGGTATAGTTGCCAACTGTCCGATAATATATCCAGGGACATTCATGGGGTTTAAATGTCCCTGATTTTCCAAAAAATGAGCGGTATGCAGTATAACTCTTTTTGCGTACAAATGCAACCTTCGCTGTCGATATCCTCAAAGTTATGTGTGTCCGTATTTCTTGCATATTATTTAAAATATAAAAATAACATTATAACCAAAGTCCAAGAGAGAATATCTTGTTGGTGATTGTAGTAGACAATTGCCCGTCTAGACAGTACTATGCTTGACGCGCCAAGATGCTTCTGCTCAGCAGCAAATTGTCCCTGGAAAATATTGTAAGATATTGAAAAATGTGCTAGTGGCTTAGGCAAAAAATGGACCCAGACATTTGCCAATCATACGCAGTGATGCAAGTATGAGCTTGGCATGTGTCAGTTTTGAGTAAGGGTGTAGTTGTATATGATGATGAGATTTTGGCGATGCTCTTGTTTTTTATTGCAATTACTTGGAAACTAAAGCTCATGGCTATATATTAAAGAACAATGAGTGTTTCAGTGAGTGCCTGAGCAAGGAACATATATGTGGCGTAGTGTCCCTTGGCTTGAGCCCTACACAGACACTTGCATTTGCATTTTTGCAAATGCAAACATGCAAAGTCAAGTGTAACACTGCCTGCATGTACCTCCTATGGCACACCTGTGACTTTAAACAAACTTTCTGTTGTTCAGCTGTTCTTCTGGATAGCCTATTTGTACTGCGAGAGAGGGAAGGGACAATGGCTGTGTGTATTTGCTTGTGCTCTGTCCACTGAAACTTTTAATATCTTGCTTGTGCATATATCTTCAAGCCGAACCTTGCACAACCTACCATTGGAAAAGCAAATTTTTGTAAAAGGAAGTGCTAATGTCACAGAGTGGCTAAGAGTGAGGCAAATACTCTAACGATTATTTAATAACTAATTCCATTAATCTCTATACTTTACCACTCACAAAGGTAGTTTCACGTTTACCCAAAATACTATTTCTTTTCTTGTCTAAATGAACTCTGTGTCAGAGGTATGTATATATGTTATTCAGACATACCACAGCAGATTTCCTAGACGCGGGACTTACAATCCTACATACAATATGTATCATTTCTTTACAGCCACTTACACACAGATTCTGCTATACTTTTTTATGTCTTTATTTTCAAACTGCATCTTGTACACATCGCAGTAGGAAATCCAAAGACATTGTACAGAATACAGTGCAGCAAGCTGCTCTGAAAAACAAAATAGATGTATAGTTTTTGCTATACTTTTTTTTTAGTATGATTAAAGAGCCATATACCCTTAGATAAAAACAAAACATCATAGGGACAATGATACTTATATCAGGAAGAATTACACGCAGATATATCTGAATTTGAGGTGTTATATTTTATTCTCGTCAACCTAGCAATCGTTAATAATGGTCTTACACATAATAAAACAGAGTAGCATTGATGAGACAATACATCACCATAAAGAAACATTGTGTTAATAGGTTATATTCTGCAAACTATCTACCATGCTAGCCATTTGTTCTAAAATACTTTTCAAGTTATTTACCCTGGTTATCTACCTCCTTCACCTCTTTTGGTGTCAGGAACAAAATATTTTAAATAATATATATATATATATATATATATATATATATATATACAGAAGTTAACCCGTGCATGATACTCATGCATTCTAGTCAAATCAAGCTACTTAAGGTGTTAAAAAGGTTCTTGTCATGCATTTGGGCGATAGCCCAGGCCTCAACCACCAACCACTCCCCACTGTCACCCCCGGCAACCACCAACCACTCCCAACTGTCACTTCTCCTTCAAGAAATATATATATATATATTTTAAATCTTTATAAACACTTTTAACAATTAACAAATTAAATTAACAAATTAAAAACATCTTAGTATACCAAATCTCAGCCCTTTCTGAATTTTTTTTCCACACACACTAAGAATTTAGTAGGTCAGTGTATAACTCCGCCCAGCAGATGGCACTGCAGCTTGGTTTTATTTTTTCCACACACACACACACACAGACAGACTAACACACGCCACTAGACATTTATATATTAGAGCGAGAGGAGTGTGATACTCAGGACCGCTGAGAGAGATCCCTGTGTCTGGATAGACATCTGGATAGATGTGGCGATAAAGATGAAGGATGAGGTGATGGAGAAAAATGATGAGGTGGTGACATGTGAACAAAACTACGTTAAAAAAGGGCGCTTACGTCGGGAAGTAACGCTCTTCCCCTGAGGAGGCCTGGGCTAGGCCCAAATGCATGACAAGAACCTTTTTAACACCTTAAGTAGCTTGATTTGACTAGAATGCATGAGTATCATGCACGGGTTAACTTGTGTATATATATATATATATGTATATAATATATAATAAAAGAAAATGTTCGCTCCCAGTCTAGTGCTATTATTTTTATCCGAGGTTTCCCTGATGCAGGAGGTACTTGTAGCTCCACAATAGGTGATCTAGCTTTCCACCTACTATGGAACTACAAGTACCAGCAGGAAAATAGTTTTTTTTCTGTGATACAGTGGCAGCCCACTCTAATGTAACAGGACATATTCATATTCTTCAGTCATCAAGGTGGTTTACGTGAAGATTATTAAACAGATGAAGAGTCCAAAAGTACAATAAAATTCCATTTCGTAATTATTCCAAATCGCAGACACTACATCAAACTGCAGTCGTTGAGATGCCTTTTGCATTGAAGATCTAAAAGTGAGAATTTGCAGAAATGAAGTTCCGCTACACAGAGCAGATATAATAGGTGTAAAGTAATTGGAAAATCTTTACAACACCTTACTTGGCAAAGAAAAACCCTAATATAGACGATATCCCCCCAAAAAATAAAAAATGAAACAAGCTTGCTACTTGCATTGCCACTACTCTGCATAGAACATCATAGTTTTACGGCATTCAAAGTGTGAATTGTGCACAAGATCTCTGTTACAGTTTCATTTTCTCTCTTTAACACCGTTTTTATGTTAATTAATTCTGCTTCAGCTGGTTTATAACACCTGCAGGTTTAAACTAAAAGCTGTTTCATTATACCGCAATGCTATCCACTGTTTATCCCTTTACAGCAGTGATGGGCAGTTTTCAGGATTATAGCGTTGTCAAGCTTCATCTCCCATGATCCTTAGCGGCACTCTGCACTGACAGACGCTCATCTATACTGCAAATAGATACTAGCCAATTCTCCATTACATTATAGACATTCACAGAATGAAATACCAGTGGAAGGTAGATAATTATAAAGCCTGCAACATCAAAAGACAAACTTCAAACTTCTCTCTAGTAATGTTTGATGGCAGTATCTCAAATACCCACATTTCATCCCTCTTATTTCATCCACTAGCTTGTTCTCAAATTGCTTCTCTGCTTCTCCGTTTCATTTTGCTTATTGGCTTTTTTTCGAGAGCTTTTTAGTATTTCATTTGCTCTTTGTCACCTCCCCTCTTAATCTCCCACTGGAACTGCTGACGAAGCTTGCATTAAAATGTGCTGCATTTCTGTTTTCCAAAAAGTTTTAGTGTCGAGCAGTTATCTGGGCATTATGGACAATGTTATAATGGGGATCATTCTACAGCCTCTGATCTGCACACAGCAGACACAGTCCTGACTTTCTGTGCAGAAATGTGGGACAAATCATTAAACATGTTTCACAGACTTTCATATATAACATTTCATAGGCAAACTGAGGGGGGTTTCCTAGTGCCTGGAAACCCCCCCCCCCCCTTTCCAGCCTGGGGTACTGTATGCTTGAGGTGGCATTGCATGTCATGTGATGTGGCCGCCTGTGCGCCCTGCCCCCCGGCTCAGCCCGCCCCTGGCTGTGTGCACATATCTGTAGTGCACGCAGCATTGCCCGTGTATATGATGGGGATAGGAAGAGTTGGAGAGCAGCCAAGCACTGTCTAAAATTATAGCTACGCCCCCATGCATGCTGGTCACGCCCACTGGCGGTGTGGCATGGAAACCACTCTCTACAAATCCTGCGTTTGCCCCTGCATTTGTGGCAACCATTTCAACGTTGTTTCTTAGGTAAAACTGTGATTAGAGAAACCATTTATCTAAATGCAAGAAAAACACATCCAGACCTAGCAGCTTGAGACACTGTAAGGCGAGATTCTCCTAGTCACGGCAGCACCTCCAGATTAGGAGGTAAAATTACTGTCATGCTAATATTTTACTCTGGTGCTGCCTCCTGCAAAATGAATGTCTTCAATTAGAGCAAAACAGTTCTATGAACATGCATGTAGGGAAAACATGACATACAGTGCATTGTACATGTCAACAACAGGATTTACAGAAATGAATATAATTAATGAATTTCCTTTTCTTCCTAAAGAAACTTATTATGAATTATGTCTTAAATTGAACAAGAGAACAAAGGAACATGGAGACTGTCTGCATTGCATGTGTCATCTGTGTGTTTGAAAGTTTTTACTACAGGGATATTTGCACAGCTTTAAGCTTGCAGATGCATGTAAGAGATCCAAACCTGAAACCCATTTTTTTTCAAGCAAATGTACCTGAAATTATTCCAATCGAGAACATGTGTAGCTGATACTTTATCAGATCACCTGGAAATAATAAGATGAACAATAGGTAGTAATTAACTGCTTTTCAGTAAGAGATGGTGCAAGTCATTGACCCCCAAATTGCGGTGTTCATCTTAAAGTATTGCACTCCATCCGTTTGTGAACAGTTAATGAGGGCTGTTCAAGGTTAAATCACTAGAATACAGTGATTTCCAGATCTACCCGACTTACATAACATTGGTTGTTATTATATAATATATATGTTCTTCCATAACTACTGGCCAAGTGTTTTGCAGTATTTCATTGATGGGGCAGCACGGTGGCTCAGTGGTTAGCACTTCTGCCTTACAGCAGTGGGGTCATGAGTTTGGAGTTTGTATGTTCTCCCTGTGTTTGTGTGGGTTTCCTACCACACTCCAAAAACATACTGGTAGGTTAATTGGCTGCTATCAAAAGTGACCCTAGTCTCTCTGTCTGTATGTGTATGTTAGGGAATTTAGACTGTAAGCTCCAATGGGGCAGGGACTGATGTGAGTGAGTTCTCTGTACAGCGCTGCGGAATCTGTGGCGCTATAGAAATAAATGGTGATGATGATGATATATGAATAGTTCTCTGTAAAATTCACAGACAGTAGAAAGCTCCCATTCTGTCACATAACTATACACAAGTAAAATGATTTGAGTTTTATTTACTGAGGGCCTGATTAATCTTTGACCACAACCTGCACGCAAATTTTTAAAAGCGCGCACGGAACTTGAGTGTATGTTTACCCGTATTCCAATCCAAGCGGATCCCAAGATGCGTTTCCATTTGAATCTGGGTATAAGTACGATGAGCCTAAACAGTACTTGTCGTATGTTAACAGACAGTCAGAGCAGGATACACACAGGTGTATGTGCAATATAATGTCCAATCAGAACTCATCCAAAAAAATAAAATGTTATAAAATGAATTACCAACTCATAATACTATAGTCATTAATAAAAATGTTTTTTAAGTTATTATTTTTTCTATATTACTCTATGTAGAAAAAGTAGAGGAGAGAGTGGACATCCGGGATGAGGCACGAGCTGGTGCCTCATTCCAGCATGACATCTGAAAGTTGAGAAGGAAAAATGGCAGAGAAGTGATTGCGAGCGTTTCCAGTCCATTCTACTAGAAGTTTTGTTCAGCATCAAAGACGATTTACTTTCTATTTGGGCATGGTGAATCAATAAATAATGATTGCCCCCATAATTTATATATCAATGGTAATTCCTCTTATGTTCTGAATGGCCAAATAGCTCAATCTCACCTCTCACACCCACCTCTTTTGTTTTGGCCGTTTGGATGACGGTTTTGTAAACCCCAGCTTCGTAAATCTGACTGTAAGTTTGTCATTGTTAAAATTGGGATGGCGAACTGTAAAATGGTGGTTTTTAAAAATGTTCATTCTGGCCTTTAGTAATTCTGCTGGGAGATCGGCCGAAAACTGGCGCTTAAGTAAATCTAGCTCTTAGAGTAAGACTTTGCCATTGATGCAATTGTAGCTTAGCATCATGTTTGATTACTATGCCTCAGATGACTGGTTTATGAGCTGCCCATAAAACAGATATATAAACCTTAGTTGTTTCATTAATATACATCCAAGCTCTTTGACACCCCCTACAAGACTGAAGGATGGGACAGGAGGGATTATTTTAAACGTCATTCACCCTTGGGACGAACAGAGAGCCATCTTCTCAGATTGAGTTCAACCATCCTATAACCCGACCAGTTTATAGGATGGATGGATGCTTAATAAAGATAACGGAGAGCAAAATACCGGTAATTGAAAAAATAATCCATGTGGCTATAAAAGTCGTTAAGAGCCAAGTATAAAAAATAATATTAACTTTATATGTAGAGAGAAGCATTGGCCTGCTGCAAAGTGGGACATACGCCAGTTTGCGTGGCATATCTTGTGTGAAAAAAGTGGGTGCACCCGTAAGCTCCTGTGCAGACTTACCTGACATGACAGATATTTGATTGACATTGTCTTTCAAAAAGGAAATAGTGCCCAAGACGATCTCTTTGTGGGGCAGAGTTATCAAACCTTTCTAAAAAGGAAAAGTGGAGGTGTTGCCCATAACAGCCAATCAGATTCGAGCTCTGATGTTCTAGAATGTGCTAGATAACTGATAGCTAGAATCTGATTGGTTGCTATGGGCAACACCTCCACATTACCTTTTTAGAAGGCTTGATAAATCTACCCCATAATCTGTGATGAATCCATGAAACAGCCTTATTAAATAGGATGGCCACAACTTTAGAAGTTGTAGACTCTCTGGCTTGATACATCAGTGGCAAAATTTTAATTTAAAGCAATGAGTTGTGAGTTATCTGCAAAAATATCATGTCCTCATAGAGCATTATCATGGCATGATTCAAGTCTCTCCACCTTAGAAACCAAATTAAACCTATAAATGAAAAGTGTGGCTCTATTAACGTATATCACAGTAATAAACCTTCCAATATTTCATATCCGTCTAGTTTAAAAGGCGGAAAGGTTATTCCGGTGTGTGGATATCCTCAAAACTCTAATATCATACCAACAAAAAATGGAGGGGGGGTAATAGTGTACTCTGTGGGTGATATATATATATATATATATATATATATATATATATATATATATATATATTTATTTGTATATCTAAACTGTATTATATTTCAAATCCGTTTCAATGAAATCTCAATTCTGCTTAGACACAGTCACATTAAAGTTAACTTTCTTTGTCTAATGTAACTGTGTCTATTGCTGGTACTGGCTCTGGTACATATAATGTAACTGTGTCTATTGCTGGTACTGGCTCTGGTACATATAATGTAACTGTGTCTATTGCTGGTACTGGCTCTGGTACATATAATGTAACTGTGTCTATTGCTGGTACTGGCTCTGGTACATATAATGTAACTGTGTCTATTGCTGGTACTGGCTCTGGTACATATAATATAACTGTGTCTATTGCTGGTACTGGCTCTGGTACATATAATGTAACTGTGTCTATTGCTGGTACTGGCTCTGGTACATATAATGTAACTGTGTCTATTGCTGGTACTGGCTCTGGTACATATAATATAACTGTGTCTATTGCTGGTACTGGCTCTGGTACATATAATGTAACTGTGTCTATTGCTGGTACTGGCTCTGGTACATATAATGTAACTTATAGCACCCAGTGTATGAGCCTATGGGAAGTAACATACTCACACACCTCTGCTCTTTTTTTGACCCCACTACTTAATTATCATTTCTCTGCCATTTAAACCACTCCACAAATTCCCGTCTGTTGTAAATATATTCTGTGGTGCCTACCTGATAACTTTACATAGCTTAGCAAGATGAGTTACTATCTTTATTGAATACATAAGAAATATTGTTCCTAGACTCAGCTCCCTAAACACCTAATGGAGTTATTTTGTAAGATGTAATATTCTTCGCACATTCAGTTTTACATGCAGGGATGATTCATCAGAACAGTTCTCTTTTCCTAAATAGTCGCTAACTCCACCATCAACATCAGAGGAGTGGAGAGCAGTAACTGACCCACAAGGGGTCTCTAAGAAATTCCTGAAAAATGACTTAAGGAAAGTGATCACTGGGCACCTCTAAAGCTTTTTTTTTTTTTTATAAATTGGAGTCTTCAAGCAATATACGTTTTAATTTACTTTACCTCTAGTGTTTTTTTTTTACGTGTAAACCCTTTTCCCTATAACAATTTTTGGGGGAAGTAATCTACTACTAACCACTGAAGAAAGGTTTTAATAAATTAAGTCTTAAAATATAGAGCTCTGCATGAAATCTGCTTTCTGCCGAGTGCATAAGGTAGAGCTGCAGACTTATGTTGTCGTAAAATACAATGTACCGGAAATAGGTGTTTTGGCACACATGGCAAATGTACCAAGCTGTGGCACTCCCAGTATTTCAGATGTGTAGTAATGCCCTCCTCCCAGAATACCTAGTAATAAATACAAAATAAGCGATAAACGACCATTCGGCCTGATATCACAGTAGTATGTACGCTGCAACGATGAGAGATTATCCTTTCAAAACTGAACTAAAAATCCCGTTCAATGATAGAACAATGTCGTTCCAATTCTGCAGTGTGTATACACTCAGGACCGGCAGTGTCCATAGATCTCTATGGAGTGTGCAGAGTCACCAACTTTTCAGCTAATGGTTATGACAGATGAAGAGCACAGATCTGAGGGTAAATTGTGTAAAACGTATTTTGTGTTTACACATGAATCAGCATTTTGATCGGGACTTTTTCTTTTTTTAATCGTTGGTAAAATCGTTAAGGGTATTGGGAGAAATTTTTGTATAGTGGGCACCCAGCCTAACTCCTACGGTTAAAATGTATCAAGTTGCATGTTTAATAAAGTGGAGATGTTGCCTATAGCAACCAATCAGATTCTAGCTGTCATTTTGTGGAATGTACTAAATAAATGATTCATTAAGGATCTTAAATGAAGATGATTCTTATTTCAGTATCCTGGACAAAACCATGTTACATTGCAAGGGGTGCAAATGAGTGTTCTGTTTTGCACATTAGTTAAATACTGACTGTTTTTTCATGTAGCACACAAATATCAACTTTAAATTTCAGTGTACAAATAAGCTATCAAGTATGTGTGTGCTACATGAAAAAACAGTCAGTATTTAACTTATGTGCAAAACAGAACACTCATTTGCACCCCTTGCAATGTAACATGGTTTTGTCCAGGAGACTGAAATAAGAATCCTCTTCATTTAAGATCCTTAATGAATCAGGCCCTAGAATCTTATTGGTTGCTATAGGCAACATCTCCACTTTTTCAATCCCCCAGTTTGATAAATTCACCCCCTAGACCAGTCCTGAAAAGAACAATGTACTTGTTAATAAATTTTCATATCTGAGCTTTTTAGTTAATTAAAAAATGTAGGTTTTTGATGATGGAGGTTATCACCATTATTATACCTTTTTTAAGAAATTATTTTGGTGGGTTTTTTTTTTGGAGTGGACAGAATGTTATGTAAGAAATCCTTTCTATGTTGCTTATTGTAGTTTAGGATTTGAAATTTGTTATAGTGTTTAGAGATGTGTTTACATGGTCTGGTAAAAGAATCTCTAAGAGAGAGTTATCTTTTTTCCATTTAAAATGTCTTTACAATGTCTGTAACTTGGCCGCGGCTGCTCACAAAGGTCTTCCGTGCCAGGATCACAAAGCTTTCCAATGTTCTGTCTTTACCAGATACGAGACTTCTAAACCGGAGAAGAAATGTTTCTTTATATATATATTTCTTTTTTTGCTGGCAGCCTGCTACTGTACAAAGAGATAGTGAGACAATCATTTGCCATGTAAAGAGAAGCTGCCGCTAAGCCAAGATTTTCTAAACAAGTCTCCTTGGCTCAGAGTTCTTACAAACAGAGGACCAAGAGGGGTCAGCGGAAAACCTTTTAGATGAGTGGGAGGTGACTGACTCATTACTGCTGGTTAAGGTAACATTACATGTCAGATGAATGAGGCTCGTATCTCACTGTCCGGGCAGCGAGAGCACCGATTTAGCTCCTCTTGAACGTCTTATGGTAAAAACATTGTGGTCCTGATTCATTATGGAACGTAAGTTCCGTTCGGTGCCATATTTTGCATGAAATTGCTCAGCCATGCTCAGGAACGGACTTTACGCCAGTGAGCGCAAGTGCATGCGATTCAAGGTCGAACGCAAATGACACTTTCAACTACCTATGAATTGCAATGTACAGTAAGGACATGTCATTGTCAGGCACATGCACGTCCCTCCGATTCAAGCTCTGGGCATCTCTGGGGTACGTGATGTTTATTCGTAGCACTTGCACCAGCGAGAGATGTGTAAGTGCCGAGTGGTAGTGATGACTAATGTTTATGAATGCTAGAACATGTGTTTGCAATCAAGCAAATTATAACTTTTTAAAATGTATTTTTATTAATGATTATAGTATTAACACGTGTTAATGCATTTTATTTTTTTTCCTGTGTGTTCTGCTTGTACTTTATGTTGCACATATGCATTGTGTGTATCCTGCAGTGTATTTTTCTGTCTGCATATGGCAAGTGCCGTATAGGCGGAGTGTACTTATACCCGTATTCAAATGGAATTGTTTCTTTGGATCCGCTTGAGCTTGTATATGGGTGCGTGCGTGCGTGCAGTTTCCTTCCGTTTTATAAAACGCAGATTGCGTTTGTTTTGTGTTCCTTGATGAATCAGGCCCTGTTTGTGTGGGCGGTAACCTCCATGCAAATGTGAACTGAGGTTTTTGAAGATGAACTGCACGGTGGCTCAGTGGTTAGCACTTCTGCCTTACAGCACTGGGGTCATGATTTCAATTCCCGACCATGGCCTTATCTGTGTGGAGTTTGTATGTTCTCCCTGTGTTTGCGTGGGTTTCCTCCGGGTGCTCCGGTTTCCTCCCACACACCATAAAATTGACCCTAGCCTGTGTGTGTGTGTGTGTGTGTTATGGAATTTAGACTGTAAGCCACAATGGGGCAGGGACTGATGTGAATGAGTTTTCTGTACAGCGCTGCGGACTTAGTGGCACTATATAAATAAATGAGGATGATGATGATGATTCTGTATGTAATAACATGGGCTTGCTTGCACCCTTACAGCGTGTTACTCTCGGAAGAGGCTCCGACGTGACATTGTGTGTAGGGCCAACCTCATCAGCAGGGGGCTTGCCTGGCCTGAATTGTAAAATTGTTCTAGGGTGGCCTCATCTGCAGCTAAAAAGCAAATCAGACTGACAGTGTAAATCCCCGGTAGGCCAGAACGGGCTTTTTCCAGTGTTTCCTTAGGAAGGGCAAAATGTAACTTCACATTTGATTACCTTTCACCGTCTGAGGCTGATGCAGAGTGGCAGCCGACCAAATGAAATCAAATCTGATTAAGAGATTGTAAACAATGGCCGGGCTCTCGGTCCGGGCTGCGCAGCCACTTCTGGGACTTGGCGGTGATCTCGGCAACATCATGAATTCAGCAGAAATTCAGGATGACGCAGAAGCTTCCAACAGACTTATCCGATTTTTTATTTTTTTTTACAAAAGAAGCTTTTAGACGGGAATTGCATGTAAAATAATCCAGTGGAGAAGCCGTGCTGTTGTGTAGTAAAAAAAAAAAAAAAATTAACGCTTAAGACACAAAACCCAAAAACATATTAGTGCATTAAGGCCAAGGGTCGGGGCTCGGCAGTGCCCCACCACCCTCCTGAGACCCCCGCTCTGCTCTCCCGGTTTTGGACTTCACCGCATATGTGCTGGCCCTAGCGCAAATTCTATGTTTTGCCTCTTAATGACGCATTTCTCTATAAGATGCTTGGGGTGGGGAGCTGAGTGTTTTCAAGGAACCAGATGTTTGTGACGGGCAGCTCTATATTGTATGTTACTGTAATACAACTAGAGAGCAGCCATAGAGAACAGACTGTAACTTTATATTCTGTATACAGGGGCAAACGCAGGATTTTTAAGGGGGGGTTTACAAATAGTTGAATTCGGAACAAAGCAAAATAAAGCATAAAAAAAATCATTCCTACCACACACTAAAATACTGTACAGTAAAACCTAAACCCTTCATTAAAATGAGTATTGAAACTCCATATTAAAACTAGCAATGGTACCGCACATCAAAATAGCATTGATAACACACATTAAAACTAACATTGCTAATGTACATGAAAAAAACGAACAACAAAAATAAATTATACCATGAAACAAGTTTGGACTATATATATATATATATATATATATATATATATATATATAAATATTACAGGGTGAAATCAGATACTGGCCACAATCAATCTGATTATTGTATATAAATATTGTATCATAGGATTAAAAAAGTAGAGGAATCCTCTACTTTTTTAATCCTATAATACAATATTTATATACAATAACACAGCTCTGCATACCCTGCAGGCTGCCCAGAAATGGAGTCTTTGGTCTGTTAATAAAACAATACATCATATTGATTGTTGCCAGTATCATAAAATATTTTATTATTTATTAACTGAAAGATTGCTTGAAATATCAAGCCCTACCGTGCCCCAGGGAAGCCAGGATGGGTGATGCCGGGTATTCAAGGGAGGAGCTGCTGCGCTCGCACATGCGCAGCAGCTCCTTCTCGCGAACGTGAGCTATACAGCAGCCGCGGCGTTGTGACAGAGGCGTCGCGTCGGTGCTTTAATAGAAAAAATGTTTTGCATGTTTAAAAACATGCTTTTGCCAGCTACGATCCGCGGAGGGGGGGGGGGTTTCTGGAGACTCAGAAACCCCCCCTGCATGCGCCCCTGGTATATATGTATAGGTGCATGGTTCCGAAGATGGGCGCAGCGTACAGCGTAGCATGTTCTGATGGGAGGTGCTGGGTAGATCAGTGGTGATATTTGCTAAATGAAGGCTGGTTGTGCCTCAAATCCCACCCACATGCACAAATTAGATTTTGTTTTGTGGAACAAAATATATAGATGAGACTCAGGGCTGGAGAGGGTGTAAAGCTGCTGTTGCTTCATGTCAGTGTTATGCTGGGTGTCAGACTCATGGTCCCAGCGAAGGTGGGGGTGCAGTGCTAGCGAGGGGTGCGGTGGGAGTGCAGTGCTAAAGAGGGGTGCGGTGGGGGTGCAGCGCTAGAGAGAGGTGTGGTGGGGGTGCAGTGCTAGAGAGGGGTGTGGTGGGGGTCCAGTGCTAGAGAGAGGTGCGGTGGGGGTGCAGTGTTAGAGAGGGGTGCGGTGGGGGTGCAGTGTTAGAGAGGGGTGCGGTGGGGGTGCAGTGCTAGAGAGAGGCGCAGTGGGGGTGCAGTGCTAGAGAGGGGTGCGGTGGCGGTGCAGTGCTAGAGAGGGGTGCGGTGGGGGTGCAATGCTAGAGAGAGGTGCGGTGGGGGTGCAGTGCTAGAGAGAGGTGCGATGAGGATGCAGTATTAGAGAGGGGTGTGGTGGGGGTGCAGCGCTAGAGAGAGGTGCGGTGGGGGTGCAGTGCTAGAGAGGGGTGCAGTGGGGGTGCAGTGCTAGAGAGAGGTGCGGTGGGGGTGCAGTGTTAGAGAGGGGTGCGGTGGGGGTGCAGTGTTAGAGAGGGGTGCGGTGGGGGTGCAGTGTTAGAGAGGGGTGCGGTGGGGGTGCAGCGCTAGAGAGGTGCGGTGGGGGTGCAGTGCTAGAGAGGAGTGCGGTGGGGGTGCAGTGCTAAAGAGGGGTGCGGTGGGGGTGCAGCGCTAGAGAGAGGTGCGGTGGGGGTGCAGTGTTAGAGAGGGGTGCAGTGCTAAAGAGCGGTGCGGTGGGGGTGCAGTGCTAGAGAGGCGCCGCTTCCGACAGGTGGGGGTGACCTCCAGCTTGTGTTGGCCCAGAGAGCAGATAGCCATGTCCCAATAGGCAGCTATAGGCTAAGGCACTGGACTCTGGGAGGCGCCACTGAGGCCCGGTACAAACTCCTAATGAGACATCATTAGGCCATTTAATGATGACACCTGTGGCCGCGGACCATAATAACAGAAGCATCCAATGCCGCTAGCACTTGTGGCTGCTCACAGCGCTGAGTCCTTTCAATTGGGACTGTCCCACATAAATCAGGACAGGTGGGAAATACGTCATCTAACCTAACCAGACATTTCTACTTATTGTTAACCCATAGTTGCCGTTTTTTCGGATTGCCAGGGTGACTCCCGAAACTGTAGGTGTCTCCCAGAAGACATGACGGAACACGGGGCAGTGGCGTAATTCATCTCCACCTTTCTTACCTGTTCTGTCTACCGCTGTCCTGCACTAACACTGTCAGATCCCACCACCAGCGCTGATTGAAAGTTGTTGGGTGACTGATGGGTCTTGCAAGGACAGTAACTGTTTGTGTTTTTTTAGAATTATAATATTAACTGGACTAACCCTAATGTGAGCTACAGTATATAAATAAAACTGAAACTAATTTACTGTATATGGAACTGATTTTCCTATTGAAGGGAAGATAGGAACTATCTTCTGGACAGTATTTTATATTTCCCTAAAGGGAATATGCAATGAGACAAGTCAACTAATGCTATTAATTTGTAATTACTCACACACACCCTTCGAAGGCCACTGCGCTGTTCGCAGGACTGGAGTAAAGCTCACAGACTCTCCCTTAAATTATTTTTCAAAAAAATGACAAGTTTGTGTTAACCGGCGCTGGGCAGATCTGCACCTTTGAGCAACAATTCTCTTCAGTCACTGTAGGAATAAGGAATACTGCATGAAGAACAATCATTAAGCCGTAGGATTCATTTAAAATGAAATGTATGAAATATGCAAATACATTCTGTATTCTCTTATTTCAATCTCTTCTTCTATGCTGACAAAGCCCATGTGTTATTGTGCTTCTTTTATTAAAGAAATATATATATGCAGTGGGCCTGATTCATTAAGGAAAGTAAGGCAAAAAAATGAGTAAGTTTTCCCCTGGACAAAAATATGTTACAATGCAAGGGGTGCAAATTAGTTTATTATTTTGCACATAAGATAAATACTGGCTGTTTTTTCATGTAGCACACAAATACTTGATAGCTTTATTTTTACACTGAAATTTAAAGTTGATCTAGGACATGCCGATCCCAACTATAAATCTCTTCCCACATTTTAAATTTACCTCCCCCTCCAATGCAACATGGTTTTGCCAAGGTGCAAAATTACTCATTTTTTGTGCTTTACTCAGGCCCAGTGTGTAGACATACAATCATTTTTCAATATGTTAATTCATATACGGGTTGATTTATCTTGGTTTTCCTCTTATACTTTAATACATACATATGAGTAGGAATCAATCGGGGAAATTGCTTAGGGAGGAATAAAATGGGAAACTTATAAGAAAAATGGTCCAGTGAAAATAATTATTTTGAATATAAAATATCAATTTTGGTTTTTAAAGGAAAAAGAAATAATGGAGAGATAATGTTGGTAGGGACCAGGCATTAAACATGATCCATGATCTTTATGTGAACTTTCATCTCCCTACAGTCACTTGTGCGCACACGGCCTTTTATAAATATCCTTCATTGTATTCACATTACCCAGCAGCCAGAGGTGGAGCAGGGGAGGGGTGCTAACAAACGGTAAGATCATGGAGGGAAGGTCATGTGACAGGGGTATGAGGGGTCATGGTGACACTATTGCATCACCACGGCCCCGCCCCTGTTATAAAATGGCAAAAATAGCAGGGAGCGGGGCTTGATGACCGCAGTCCTGATGCCTACTCCATCAACAGCAATGCCACACACAATATACTGTACACTGTAGTAAAACACACACACACACACTGTACATGCACCCTACATACCGTGCTCTCTCTCTCTTGCCCAGCGCCGCCAAGAGTTTGGGTCCCCGGGATAGCAGCTTCTTGGACCCCCTTCCAGAGCTGCCAAAGGGTGCATGGTCACACAGGTTGAGGTTGGTAGCTCCTCACACTACTCACTACACTTTGTACCTGCCTCCCTCCCTCTCGCCTCCGCTGTACTTGCCTATATCCAGCACGCTCCATGGTCCCTCTATTGTTTCTCCCGGCTCCCCGTGGCTTCCTCCTCTCTTTCTGCTTCACTCCAGCGCAGAGGTTGGTTATGAATAATTTGGACACCGAGCAGCAGGGTGCTGAGGCATTCCCTGCCTGATGACCCCGCCCACTATCCTAGGCTTGATTGACAGGCTTGCCCCTCCCCCAAGGACCTGCCATCCTATTGCTTGTGGACGCAGATCGCACTGAAACATTTCTTTTATATAAAAATGTTTCTCCCCCTACACATCCAAAATTACTATTTAAGTGATATGCAAACAATAGTAAGTGATGCTGAGTAATATGCCTGTTAATACCATCACTAATTGTATTCCTGAAGTAGTTGCTCAGTAATATGCCAGCAGTAGTTATAAGCCAGTGTTGGCTAACCTGTGACACGCCAGGTGTTGTGAAACTACAAGTCCCAGCATACCCTTCCAGCAATAAGCTGCTATATATTGGCAAAGCATGTTGGGACTTGTAGTTTTACAACACCAGGTTAGCCAACACTGTAATAAGCAATCAGTAAGAATATTCACAAATATGCCAGTTGTTTACCCATTAATGTGCCAGCAGCAATGTCCAGTGGTAGTAATATTACAGCAGGGGTCAGGGACGTAGGAGCGAAAATTTTCATGGGGGAAGGGAGGGGGAGCAAAAGGCCAAGGATTACTATTGGGCTTGGAGCCCCTTTTACTTGCGTTTGGTATCTCCATTTACGACAGTTGTAACAGTGACTGTAGATATACAAAGACTCCCAATCCTATGTTAATTTTTGTCAGTTTTTCAGGAGTCGGTCCAAAAGTTATTTATACATTATTAAATAAATCTTATCATTAATATTAACTATCAATTAGTACAATAGCTGCTGGAAAGAGAGATAAAATCATTTGTTCATCTTAAATATTTACATTTTTCATAGTCATTAACCTAATTTTTGTTCAGATTTCTTTGACAGCCTGATCCCATCTGATTGTGGGTACATTTAAATCTATAGTCCCTGCCTCACTGGTTGTGGTATGTGCTATAAAATTAAATTGCTGTATCTCATGTTTGTAACTGGACGCACTGCACGAAATTCAGGGTAAAAGTAAAATGAATAGTTGTTCATCATCAATACAGGTTATTTATTAAATGTTTATGAACACAACAATTAAGAGTTTTATTCAAATAAACAAATCAATCAATTTGTATTAAAGCTATACTAAGACAATCTATATTAAAGAACCTTTGGTAGTTATACTAAGACAACCTACCATTTATAAAAGTTTCACAAGTTTAGAACAGATGTCATGACTTCAGAAAGTAGCATGATGGCTTTTGTGTAGAAGTTCATGGGGGGGGGGGGCAAAGCCCAGTCTTTGCCCACCCTACAGAAATCATGGGGGGGCGACTGCCTCCTCTGCACTTACCCCCCCTGGTTCCTACACCCCTGGCAGTGGTAGATACTGTATAGACTTGCAGTAGCTGCCCTTCAATATATCACCAGTAATACTCAGCAATATGCCTGCAAGTTATATGCTACTAATAGTGGACAGGAATATCCCTGCACCAGTTATATATGTCAGTAGTAGTTGCCCAATGAGATGCAGCAATTATCCTCTCTACTATTGTTACCTCCTCTGATGCCCAGTGTTTTGTGTACTGTGGCACTGCCCCCGAGGGTACTTTGTAGTGTAGGGTGCAGCACCACTAAGTGGCATAGGCAAACCGAGGGGGTGGGTTCCTAGTGCCTGGAAACCCGCCTCCAAGCCAGAGGCACTGTATAATTGAGGTGGTTGGACCCTGCCCCCGCTTCAGACGGCTCTACTTGAAAAGGGAGAGCTGCGTGCACCTAACAGTAATGCAAGCAGCATTGCCCATGTATATTATGGGGATAGGAATAGTTGGAGAGCAGCCAAGCACTGTCTAAAATTATAGCTACGCCCCCATACATGCTGGTCACGCCCACTGGCGGCGGCGTGTGGAAACCCCCCTCTACAAATCCTGCGTTTGCCCCTGATGTGGGTACAGAGGCATATAGAGAAGAGTCTGTGATCTCTCCTCTTATCCTTGACATGTAACCCGGTTAGCTCAAACCCATTTTTGTTACCGTGGAAATAATGAAGTTAAATTAAAAAAAAAAATGCTGTGATCAGTTCAAACATTTTATTATTTATTTCCCAGTAGACCACTGTGTAAAAATTCAAGTTTTCTCCATGTGAATGAAAATAGCAATAACATTTACATTAACATCCACCCACATACCAATAACTGAGATATTCATGACTACTTATCTGTAGCCAACAGATTACTATTTCAATCATGCGTTTATACCGGTAGATCATAGGGTCACTTCTGTTAATATGTTATTCTTAATATGTTTTTATTAATGTGACAAAAAAGTACCATCTGTTTATGAGTAACCACTCAAGGTAGTTGATATGTAATTATTTTTGGATGCATTGGTGTCTGTATTTCATATCATTTCTTATTTTACTCCCTGTTAATATGTCAGGCTGGAGAAAAAATAAATAAAATGTATTTGTCATTAACTCAATATAATTTTTTTAACTGAAATTACATCTTTCTTATTCATTATACGACAGACATAAAGATTTCTTCACGTATCTCGTAACATACAATAGTACAACTTTAGTATTGTTAGATCTACCAACAAGTTAGAAACCACTCAGTTTGGCTCCTTGTAAATATTAATTCACTACCTATTTATTTACTGCCCCAAAAACCTGGAGGTAGATTTATTAAAACTTCTAAACAGGAAGAGTAGAAATGTTGCTCATAGCAACCAATCAGATTCTATCTATCATGTTCTAGAATGTACTAGATAAATGATACCCTCATTACATCCTCCCATTCCCGGTTACAGGACTTTTTTCGGGCTGCACCCACTCTATGGAACTCTCTCCCTCGCACAATAAGACTCTCCTCTGTTCTACAAACTTTCAAGCGTTCTCTGAAAACCTACCTATTCAGACAAGCTTATAATATTCCTCAACCACCATCTTAACCTCACTACCTTTAGCCTGTTACACAATTTCACACAAGACAACTACCCCCGGACCAACATTGTTGTGTGACAGGATCATTTAGCTTATGAGTCACCTTACCTTTGCAGTCTGGCTGGGCCAAGATGCAAAATGTATACTTAACCTCATGTGTCAATCTCCCATTGTCCCATAGATTGTAAGCTTGCGAGCAGGGCCTTCTCACCTCTTTGTCTGTTTTACCCAGTTTGTTTATTAGTTTATTACGTTTGTCCCCAATTGTAAAGCGCTACGGAATATGTTGGCGCTATATAAAAAAATGATGATGATGATGATGATGATAGCTAGAATCTGATTGGTTGCTATGGGCAATACCTCCACTATTCCTTTGTAGTAGCTTTGATTCTATCCCCTGGTGTTTTATAGAATTGCCTCAGTGTGTTTCATTATAAGGACACCCCTGCTCCTATCTTCAGTTTCTACTGTACATATAGGAATCTAGTAAGGTACGACAACATCCTGGGCACAGTTACTTGTGTATGTGACTACAAAAGAGACCCTGACTCATACCACCCAACTGTCTCGATTTTAGGGCTCTGTCCCGCACGGGGAGCCCTCTGGGGGCATGACCACAACTCTGTCGCACAGTGGCCCCATTGGGACAGGGCCACGTCACCTGACATGTTGTGAGGTATGCTGCCTTACACCACCATAAGCTGCCCTGTGCCAATCAGCAATGAAAAATTAGTAGAGATGCTGGAATTCTTTGAACCGTTTCAAACTTGAATTTGACCAGTGAGAGGTGTCAAACTTGCTCTTGGAATGATGAGGAATTTTGATCCAGTTTGAATTGGGTTCGAGGACCACTTTCCAAATTCTTGGTTTGAAGTTCAGAATTTGATTTTACAGTTCACGATTAAAACAAAACACTCTTAAAAAAACCTATAAAATGATGGTTGTTCAAGCTTATATCATTAGATTTTCTAGTGCTATTATTATTTTTTTTTAATTAAACTGAAAAGTAGGATTGGTGCACCATGCCATACTCTCAAGTGAGGGTCACCACTCCACAAGTGGATTTCAGGCAACCACGTGTCGTTACTCTGGGTGCACTGCATCCTGGGCTTTCAAGCAGGGGCAGGCTGGGTTGGGGGTCAGGGGGGTATCTGTCCCCCAGGTTGGCTCCCATAGTGGGGTACCTTGGGCTGGGTCAATGGATCACCTGCATTTATTTCCTTTAAAATGTTCGTAATAGGTTGTTGAGTCAAGTCTTTTCCCCGGGCTAACATTTGCCAGTCCTCCCCTGCTTGCAAGCTACTGACCTCCTTGCCAGAGGACCAAGGCAGCACGTCCATTATGGGAGAGCCTGACCTACCCTTCTAGGACAGCAAGGTGGATAAGTGGTTAGCACTTCTGCCTCACAGCGCTGGGGTCATAAGTTCAAGTCCCGACCATGTCCTTATCTGTGTGGAGTTTGTATGTTCTCCCCGTGTTTGCGTGGGTTTCCTCCGGTGCTCCAGTTAACTCCCACACTCCAAAAACATACAAGTAGGTTAATTGGCTGCTATCAAATTTGACCCTAGTCTCTCTCTCTGTCTGTATGTGTATGTTAGGGAATTTAGACTGTAAGCTCCAATGGGGCAGGGACTGATGTGAATGAGTTCTCTGTACAGCGCTGCGGAATCAGTGGCGCTATATAAATAAATGGTGATGATGATGAATATACTTGATCATAGCCAGAATCGATGGAACAAACAATAATCCATGTGACTTCAGCGGTGATTGGTTCCCGAGGCATCTATGGAATGATACTATCATACTTATTAAATGTCTCTGGAATAGTCAGAGAGACTTCCATAATAGTTGGTGATCTCCCGGTCTCACGATAGACCTCTATTAAACCTGGTCCTACAGAAAAGTGGAGGGGTGAAACCAAGTATAATGACTCAATTTGGTTCATCACTCTCCACTCCTTGTGGCATAATGATGCGATTTCCATTATCCTGCTGCGGTGGTGGGTCATTGTAGCACAAGATGTATCGTTAAGTCCCCTCTGCCTCCGACATACTCATTAGCTATCTGATAGGCTGCCCACATAAAGACCGATTCTGTGAGCAGCCGATTAGTACAGCATGATGAGATTTTTTTATTTTATTTTAGTGAGATTAAAAAAAAAAAAAAAAAAAGTGTTTACCTAAATTGCCAGAGGAACTGTGACTTTACTGTTTCAATACTGAAAGTTCTGCAGCTGTTGCTAAAGAAATAAGATATTGCATATTTAAAGCCATAAAGGTACTAGGGACATCTGGGGATTCCTATACTGGGAAAAAGCAGCACTTTTGCTGTAGTCGGTCTGACAGCGCTGTGAAGGGATGTGTTGTGCCCGCAGCTCTTGGCAGCTTCATTTTCTGGTTTGTGACTAGGCATCGAGTCATAAATTATCGAGGCTATCCTCCGAGATTCAGATGAAAGAGATTTACTTAATGGAAATCTCTGAACTCGAGATGAGAGGTTTTCTAAGATTTTCAGGCCCAAGTGCATTCGTAACACATCTAGGAATATTTCTGAGAAGGGAAGGGATTCATTTTTAAAAAAGATAAATGGTTACAAGTCTGAGATATATTTACTAGTGAATTTTTGACTGATGCCACCAAGTGGGTTGTTCTTTTTCAAAGGGTTTGGCTTCACCTCTTACATTCTAATCATATCATCTCTAGTTTGAATCTTTTGTCTACTGTGAAAATGCAACAGCGATAAGTTTCTGGGTGTACCCCAATCAGTGGTGTAACTGGCTAGGGGTCCTGGAGATGAGCGGGAGTTCATAGCCACCAAACACTCCGCGCAACGGCGGTAGCTCCTGCCGCTATCGTTTCAGCACCAGTGCAGTGATGCCGAATAAGCGCTTCACTAAGAATGCGCAGGCCACCGCGTATGCTTGGAAAACCAATGGGGCAACGGAATTATGGACTGTATTTACGGGGACCCACTCCAAATTTCACTATGGTGCCCGATCGTGTAGTGTTCTGCCGCTGATGTCAATCATCTATAGCGACTGCAAGTGTTTGTATCAAGTAAAATATAGCATTTTGCACTATTGGGAATAGTTCATAAAGATATTTTAAGGCCAGAAAAAGTGAAACAAGCCCGAAGTTATAGATGACCCCCATATTCAGTGGTCTTATTACACATTCCGTCATGTAACACTTTAAAACCTTGCAGAGCATTTAACATTCTTAAAAGCGAAATTGGGACAAAATAAGCTCCATGAAGCCTTGCCCACTTACTGATACGTCATACTTGTGTTTTGCTGCGTGCAGGGGCAAACACAGGATTTGCAGAGGGGGGTTTCCATACCACGCCGCCAGTGGGCGTGACCAGCATGCATGGGGGTGTGGCTATAATTTTAGACAGTACTTGGCCGCTCTCCAACTCTCCCTATCCCCATAATATACACGGGCAATGCTGCGTGCACTACTGTTAGGTGCACACAGCTCTCTTTTCAAGCAGAGCCGTGTGAAGCGGGGGCAGCCACCTCAATTATACAGTGCCCCAGGCTCAGAGGGGGGTTTCCAGGCACTAGAAAACCCCCCTCGGTTTGCCTATGGTGTGATATGCAAATTTCATCTAATCGCTGCTCCTGTTAAAATTAGTTGGGTATAATTTATAACAAAATCAAGTGCTAATTGATAAAGAGGCAACAATCAGCAACACACTCACACTGACGCAAAGTCAATCATCGGCATAGCTATGTAACATCTGATAGAATTCAGTCACAATAAAACAAGTTCAAATTGACAATCCAAAAGAGAAATCCATTTCAAACCGTAGGACATCACATTAGAAAATGCAACTTCTTGTTGTTTTTTTGCAGCCAACAATTTGCTAGTGTAAGCCCAAAGAGAGACAATTAAACTAATATACAAGATTTATTTTGTCCTAATAAAACAGCAGTAAAGTAAGAATATAGTCTGGGCTCAGTCACCATATGTATCTGCATATTGCATTAATAGACTTATTCAGATGCCCACAATGGACTCTCCTATAGTGGGAAAAATTATGATCAAAATGATTAAAAGTCTCAGTTTACCATATATAACACCAGTAAAGAATGCAAGTACAATGCTGTCCCTTTGTTTTTAGGAATTTCATATTTCAAAAATATGGGAGCAGTCAACAATTTTTATGAATGCTACAAAGTTCTTTCACACCGGAGCCGCAGATTATCTATATATACTTTTATATATACAGTGGCATTAAAAAGTATTGACAATCCTTGGACAGTTTCTTTTCCATCTATCGTGGTATCAAAATGGATTTATTTGGCAACTCCTACCACTGATCAGCACAAAATATGAAATAAAAATAACAATTCTACAGCTTGTTTTATTACAAATAAAACGAATTATTAATTGATGATATAAGTAATAATCCCCCTTCCCCACTTGTTTTATTACTTGGCACCTTTAGTTGCAATCTCATCAGTTAGTCTATTTGGGTAAATTTCTTCTGGGTTTCAACAATTGGACTCTTGGACAAGTTTATCTCATTCCTCTTTTTGGATTGCACTACATCGGCTCGATTGCCAGGAACATGGTCGATGTACAATCTTCCATTGACTCTGATTTGAGTTTGTGTTTCACATTAAAATTTGTGTATTCAAATCTTTTTCATTTTAAACACAAAATAATATTTTTTTTTTTAAATAAAAATAACTATTTAATCTTTTCTAAAATGCAAACTGCGAACACTGGTGTGCTTGAAATTTGTTGTCCAGGGTTTGTCATTTGCATTAATAAACATTGATTGTCAGGGATAAGCCCCTCTAGTTATTAAAATGCACAGTGTGGAAGTTCTTAGTGTTTAACATAATACCTTAATAACCAATAAAGACACGGACACCAGATTAACGTTGGAATAAAATATTGTTTATTAACTAATTAAAACTATAGGGGCTGCAAGGCGGACGAGAGCAGGGCAGTCAGCAAACACAAAACCAATAACGGTGGAAAGGTCAGACCATTGTACCACCAACCCAGGACAATACCTTATCTATTGGCCGGTGCGAAATATCTGTCCAACGGCAAGACTACACCCCCCTTATAACCGCCAGTAAAATCTTCAACATACCGGCCCAGGATCCCACTCACTGGACCCAACACACGTGATGACAACACAATCCAAAAGGGGGAGTAGTGACCTATGACAAGATAACCCAAGCACCATATGCAAACTTACCGACTGCACTGCTCTCCCACTCAGAACCAGGAAAAGTAAACCACAAAACTGCCAGGTGGGCGGGAGGAATCCGGAAGCAGAGAGGGGGAAATGAAGGAGAACATTTACCTATATGAAACCAGACCACTCCCCTCCTCTGCCTTATTGGTCGAACATAAACAGAAGCCCATAGGCTAAACACTTAATCACTCACCCACGTGATTTTAACTTTGTTTGGGCTGATGGCCACACTTCCCTGAGATTGAGGCTAACACTACGTCACGCCAAAACATTGATTATTTCAATTTTCCAATGTGTCTTTTTCTGTATGTTTAGAATGTAAGCTCTGCCATGAGCAGGGCCATCCCTACCCTTTGTTTTCATGTCTGCATTAATGTTGTCTACCTTGTATGTCCCTATTAGATGTATGCCCTGTTTTTCCTACTGTCTGGCTCTGCGGAGCACTCTGCGCTTTACAAATCAACAACAATGATAATTATATGCTGTAGCTCATTGTCCTCTTGGAATATACATCTTCTCGCAAGTCCAAGGTCTGTAGCAGATTTTGCTACAAGATTTGTCTATATTTTGTTCCATCCATGTTGCCCTCTATTTTAACAGTTTTCCAGTCTCTGAAGCAAAGAAGTATAATGCTCCCACTACTTCTAAAATCATTAATGATATCGTATCAGGAGAAATGTTCTGTATTGTGTACACACCAGCCTTTGGTGTATCTTATGTAGTCAATTATTGTCTGTTGTTTTACTTGTATTTGACAAAATTCTTTAGATTTGTTATTTTAATATGACATTACAATAGATTTTGTGTTGACCGGTGGTAAGAATTCCAAAATAAATAAATTTTTATTCCGTCATGATAGAAAATAAAATGAATAAAAATGGTAAAGGAGTGTATATATTTTAGAGCCACTGTGTATAGATTTTCTGAAATGAAGGGTACAGTGCAGTACTCAGTTCAGCAACAATTAAATCAGATACAATACAATTTTAGTGTGATATTATACATCTACACTTTGTGTATAATTATACATGAGAGAGATCATTCCTTGTTTTCGTTGGGTTCTAAAGTTAAATTGCTACCACATGTCCACAACACTGGTCTCTCTCTCCTCCCCTGCCTTCCCTTCTATATTTACTATTCTAATGACAATCGTGGTTACACTGGAAATGAGCACGATTAACTATTCAATAAATGGGAAGTCATGGTAACGTAATTTTCTATTTACTGGTCTTCCATTTGTCTCCCTAAATAAAACACGATTACAACCAAGAACTTGTCCAAGTGCTAATTGAAATTTACAATTCATTTTTATACGATTGATGAATATAGTTCAGTGATGGGCAACAGGCAGCTCTAGGGCCGCATGTGGCCCTCCGAACCTTCACCTGCGGGGCCCAGCTCCTTGTAACGCTTTTCTAAAAGCCTGCTGATATGTAAGTGCAAATAGGTGTCTTGTTCTTTGATTAAATGTATTGTTTTAACTTATTTCGGAGATTGAATGTGCGTCTCTCTTGAAGGTTAGATGGCTTTCCCCTTTGTGTCACTGATTTTGTTGATGTAGCATACACTAGATCTTACTGTTGTACCTTCCTGTTGTAGAACCTGTGCAGGAGAATCCAGAACCCACAGAGGTCTCCCTCCAAGAAGAAGAAGACACTTTGTGGAGCATCAACATTGGAAGCGAGTCGCGGAAATTCTGCGACCTCTGCCGAGCTTGGTTTAATAACCCAATGATGGCACAGCAACATTACGAAGGCAAAAAGCACAAGAAAAACGCAGCGCGGGCGAAGCTGTTGCAGAGGTTGGGAGAGACCTTGGATTCCGAGGCATTGGAAGGTTAGTCTTCCAAAGTATCTAAAAGTTGCGGTAAACCTCAAAATGGTTGCATTATGTCCAACACAAAATGCATATTTAACAATTCAGGACCTTTCCTCGTTTCTATCCATCATAATTTTGTGATACATTTTGAGACATTGCTTCTTCCATGTTTCTTGACTTAGAGACAATGTAACAATATTTGTATTTATTGTAGGGACATGTTTGGTGCCTGACTAGCACAGCCATAAACAGTGTGCACAAAGTGCATTTATATATATAATTAATATACATTCTGTTATCCATTGATTCATAGATGGTTTTTTTTAAAAAAAAAAGTTGGGCAAATATCACAGTGTTTAATATTTGAAGCAGCATTGAGTGTCCCTTGCCATACCGGTAGCACTAAGTTGTACCCCTGAGTCCTCGCTTGTTGAAATGTTAAAGAGCTGAGAGCAGCCTATGTCCCCCGGCATATGCATTGCACTAACTTCATGGGAGATATTTATTGGGGACAAAGGGATCATTTTTGGTTACAAGAAATGCTTTATACCAACATTTCCACCTACAGTTTAGAATTCTGTGTTCTCAGCGGCTTCATTTTTGTGAACCAAAGTACATTTAACATCACCACTGATAAATACAGTGTCTAATAATATTATTTATTATATCCTCTATTACCATACAAAGCAAGTAGCACAAACAGAGAGTCTGAAACTAATACAAAGTCATGATGGGAGTATTGAAAGAAAAAGTGTGAGCTTACAGTAACTTAACCTAGTACCAGTGGTAAATTAAAGAACTCTTGTCGCCTACACACACAGTGGAAGCAGCCACTTTAGGGGCCGGACTAATGTTCACAGGAATGCGACCAATCAATTTTTTAGGAGGTAGTGACCTCACGGACGTATGAGGTGCAGGTGTGCAGGTAATGGGTATCCTTTAAGGCTTTCCTGATCTCTGGGCAGTACTCAAACAATAGGTTCTGTCTGTACAACTTTATTAATTGTGGAGACAATGAAAGTGTGTATTTGCACCACAATGTGGAGTAGCTTTGTGCCCCAACTTGTAGCCGTAACAGTGTGAGAGAAGACAGAGCTTCACCAGAGGTTGAAAGATTAATCTTTAGTCATATAAAAAACAAAAATGGCGTTTTGAGATGTCTGTGTTCACTGTGTGCATGTTATCTGCGGACGTGCATCAAAGCGCAGCTAACTCTGTAACTCCTACTAACCAAATTATATGTGTGTGTGTTAAGTGTTATAATCTAATTATGTATATATGAGCTAAGCTCAAGCCTTTTAAGCTGTCAGACTTCATTTAAGCTGATACTTTACAAGCTGACGTTTGGAACCAATGTCTTGTCTATAATTTATTACGTAACCTAAGTGTCTTAACCCTGCGCTTTATTATGAAGACTAAACCTATGTGTGACTCTCATTAAATGTCTCTGCTTGTCATAAGCCGATCATTTGGCCCGATATCGCTTTAGTGTTTTCGCTCCATTGATGAACGATTATCATTCCAAAGCGCATTGTTGATTTTCTACATGGACTAAAAATGACGTTCAACGATGGAAAGATTCCGTTCCAATTCTGCAGGGTGTATGCATTCACTACCAGATCTCCATAGAGTTTACAGAGACACAACTTTTTCAGCCGATGGCTATGACAGATGGTCATAGATCTAAAGGTAAATCGTGTAAAACATGTACGGTGTGTACACATGAATCGGCTGCTGATCGGAACTTTCAGTCGTCGGTAAAATCGTTAATGATTTTGCATCGGGAGAATTTTTCTGTAGTCTGTACCCAGCCTAAGTCGAATAAAGCAGGGCGAGGAAGAATTTGAAAGCCTGTAACTTAATTGTTGGATGCTTTGTCTAAATTTATAGTCAAGTTGCATTATATTCCCTGAAATAAGTGATAGTTTGCAGAGTGCATTCGCTTTTTACTGAATTTTGGATGGGTGCAGAATATTAAATGTATTTCTGTCACACAGAACACGGTCTGCTTATGAGATTTAAATAAGTAGAACTTAATATTTGATGTAGCTGGCTGTCACGGATGATTCACTTTCTTGGATAGTAAAAACAGAGCATTAGTCATCTCAAACTATATATATTAAATTTGAAATGACAATATCATCTTCACAGTATGCTGAGATTACAGCATTGTTGTATAGTGACAAATGATACTGAATTATGTTCCTACTACATCTACTATATATTTTCTTTTCCATATTATCTGATGTATGTTTTGCTGTTGTTTTCAATCACAATCTGATGTGACACTTTATTCATAATTTTAAATGGTGAGAGGATACGGGAGAGTGCGTGTATCTTACCGTGTCAAACAAACTTTTTAGCATTCAGTTTTCTGGGATATGAATTTTGTTAATATATGTTTACATAAATTTATTTGGTATTGTATTTATTTAAACCTTTGCACAATAACCTTCAAAATTCCAGTAACTTTATTTAATAGATTATTGGCAGTTGTTTGAAGTATACATTTTATTTTAGATTCTTAAGGGGGAATTCAATTATTGAACATTTCCAGGTACTACAATAACCCAACTTCATAGATTTCTGTCATTTTACATGACCGTGGAGAATCTTAGAGGCACTTTGTGGGCAATTGATTTCCCCCTCCACCAGTTTTAAGTTATCGTTTGCATTTTTCTTAAGCATGAATTATGGTAAGATGTAGAGTCCAATTCATTAAGGCACACATACTAAGTGCAATGTGCGTCGGTTTTAAAAAAAGCACCTAAATCGAGTACATCTAAACCCGAACTTAACAAGGAGCAGATGTAAGATACACTTGTTGATGAATTCGGGTCTGCTCTGCTCTAACAGACAATGCAGGATCCATCCAATACATATGTGAAATATAAAATCACAAAAGAACACACAGAAAAAAAATAAAAGCTATTCAACTAATGTCACCTGTTAATAATAATATAGGCAGTAATGATAAAACATTAAAAGTAAAGAAAACTTGTTTGTTTAATTATTTTTTCCATGAAATGCATTTATTAGTATGTTATTAATGTCCACTGTACATAAAATACATTTTTACAGTTGATCCTGATTGCAAACCAATGTAACAACATGCGTACACAGCCGTCATCCCTGGTAATCAGTACTTAGACTAGACCTGTAGCTGGTGCAAGAGATACGGCTCAAAAACACGTAGCTGAGAGATGTCCAGAGCTTGAATCGGACGCTGCTGCGCTCGAGATTGGCGCGCCCTTACTGTACATTGACGCCCCTTCCCCGTCCTGTTCTATCCCTGAAAGCGTAGGCTGTAGCAAGTGTCCTTTGTGCTCGAAAATGAATTGACCATGGCTGCGTTCTCTGGTGAATGGTACGGATCTGGACGAGTGATTTTGTGGATTGGACATCCCTTAGTGAATCAGGCCCGTAAAGTGTGCACAGCTTTAAACTGTATTACTATAACACTCATTAAATCTCATTATAGCATGTATGACTATAGTATATCAAAATTAGGAGGAGCTAAATGTGAATGATATAGTTTGTTATTATTCTGAACCTTTAGCTATACAGCACCAACATTTTCCACAACATTTTACAATAGATCAAGACAAACATTGATAGCAACAGGCACTGTTCAGCTTACTCGTCTGCCCTCGCGGAATGTCTGGGAGACTCCTGAATTTCAGTGAGTTCCGCTGGACTTTCAGGTCAGTAGACACCGTCCTAGATCCATTTACTTAGTAAGTGGGCAGGGCCCCTTGTGATTCACCTCACAGTGATGACGCAAATCGCTTGTTACGCCCCACACTTTTCCCTTCGACCTCCCCTCTTAGATCTCCTGGACGGGATGTCCAGAAAGTTGGCAACTATGCTTCTAAGAAAAGGGGGGAAAATAGCTTTTGCCTGGGGCTCACTGGGGAGTCCCCTAGGGGGTCCACCATTTCCGTTCTTAGTAATGAAGCCCAGATAGTAGAGACCCTAAAAGAGCTGTCTCAACTTACTGGTGTCCAGGGAAGATAAGTACCCCAGGGGTCACATCACAAAAATACGTTACTACTCCTCCTGTTTTGTAAAGGTCCATGGATGAACTTTCTCCAGGGTCCACTAGTCTCTTAAAACGGTCCTGACAACAGGAACACTGGCCTGTAAGCTCTAGCAAGAAGGGCCCACTTACCTACTCTCTTACTGTACTGTCATCAATGATAAGTTCTAGCTAACTATGCAGCACTGCAGACTATGTCGGCGCTATCTTATTAGCGCATAATAACATGAGTTCAGAGAAAAGGCTGAAGTGAGCTGCCTGCTAGATTTTGTAACCTAAAGTAAAATTGAGACACATTTAAGTGTTTTAAGGCAACAAAGAACACCTGTAAATATAAAGGTGTGTAAACAATCGAGTGCTCTAGAGTAATACATGGATTTATTTTCTATCTGGAGAGCAAAAAGGTTTTAATGATGGAACTGGTGGGATCAGCAGATATACAACATAAGGAGATCTAATACAAAGTAGTGTTATGGAGGAATCAGGTGGAGAGAGAGTTAGATGGACAATGAGGTGACCATTAGACTGGATGACATATTTTGGGTTAATAAAGCAGAAAAATAATTGAATACTAAAATAAACTATGGTATGGTGTAGAGTATGGTGTAAGGCAAGGGGATGGAAGTCTATTACTATGACTTATTGCTTGTGTGTGTTTCACACACAAACCGATTCCTTGTTTGCAGCTGGCCAATGTCATGACAGCCGTACATTGACCTGTATTATTGAGAAAGCAGAGGTCAGAGGCCTCGGTTCCATAGACCGGGCAGTGATGTTCTCCTCTCTCTGTTGTAAGTGGCATGTTTGTGACGTTCTGCTAGCTTTAGTGTATAAATTAACTTGAATATTTTCCTCCACTCTTTTGTTTTTAATATCCATAGACAAATATCCTTGTTGGACTATTAATCCACCCAAAAGATCTGATTCTCAGAAATTTGTTGAGTGTTTATAATTTGCCTTATAATCCTGCAAGTTTTCAGTCGAGTTATAAAAGACTGAGCTGCTGTCATCACCTCCCCTCTTCCACCTTTTCATCTATCACTATAAGTGTTGCCACATAAGAATTTGAAATGTTTACATTTCCTGCGGGTAATGGGTCCTCTTTATTACAGCTTGCAGATCCATGCTGAATTTGAGTTGCAGCATATTTAGGAAGTTGTATGTATGAACTGTGTCTTATATAGAGTTGTGTTCGAATCCACATTCTTCCAGCTCCAGTTTGACAGAAGCCCCCCGTCACTACTGCTTGCTGTAGGGGGACATAACGTGCAGCCCTACTCTGGCAAAGTCACAAATGGACAGGTCCCTGCCCCCCAAGAGATCGAAACAGAGGTCACCTGAAATACTCTGTTCTGCGGTGGGTATCCTGATAAGGTGCTCCGACCTAGTCAAATGCACTTTAAAGATCTGATTTAGATCATAGTTGCCAACCTTTGCCGATTGGCCTCAGGGAGTCTCGGTGTCGAAGTGGGCGTGAGGGGGCGGGGCTCCACAAATTGCATCATTTTGGCCCCGCCCCCTTGTGACGTAATGACACAAACGCGGCAATTTATGATGCCGTAGAATCGCATCATGGAGGCTTCAAATCTACCCACTTCACTAGGAAGTAGGCAGATGAGGGAGAATTGTCAGCTCTCCCGGGAGTCCGATAGACCTACCCCAAATTCGGGAGTCTCCCAGGCATTCCGGGAGAGTTGGCAAGTATGATTTAGATGCTAGCTTTCCTTAGATATAAATGTGTCATACTTAATACAGTTGACTACATAAAAGATACTTCCCAGTATCTGACTAATGATCTCGGTCACTTACTTGGCCTGAGATGTTGAGCTGGCCAGCTACCACTGAAATGACATTTGCTATGATTATCCCCTAGACTACGGCTGTATTTCACAACAGATAACCCTGAACTAGGCCAACAACTTCGTTAATCACTTCTGATGAAATATTCTCGGCTGCTGATTCATCCAGAAAGATTCCTCCTCGGCTCAAAACTTAACCCAATAAGCAACTTGAGACTGCAACCAAAAACGAATCGATGCTTCAATCAGTGGAATCGATTAAAATGTTCAAATAAACTTTCAGAACAGATCTCGATTAAAATAAATGATTTTTTTTTTTTCACTGTGAAAATTCCTCTCTTGTCAAGGATTGGATGAAAAAAAATTGACATCAATAGAAAAATCTATATGACTTCAGCAAAGCTTTTAACACTTTTGCCAGGTGTTTATTTTGTACCCGTTTTCTTCTCTTTGATCTTCTGAATGCTCTTTAGACTCACGTGCTGTGTATACTTTCACAGGGCTTTTATCATCTGGTATAACGGAGAGTTGAGCTCGGAATTTTTACTTGTTTGTGGTGAATACCAGCTACTAGTAACCACTTTTATGCTGAAGAAGGAGATATATTCTATCTTTTCCCAAACATGTAATAAGTAAGATGTTACGTGCTGAATTTATAGTTAGGTATTAAACCAGCCTGAATGTGCAATTTTGCATCTTGTCAAAGCCACATTGTGGGTGGAGGGGTAAAATGTAAAATGTGTGGACAGATTTAGAGTTGGCGTCCTAGTTTAACTCTAAATCACAATATA
Organism: Mixophyes fleayi; assembly: GCF_038048845.1. NCBI lineage: Eukaryota > Metazoa > Chordata > Amphibia > Anura > Limnodynastidae > Mixophyes > Mixophyes fleayi. Next base: position 16,797,462 of record NC_134407.1, read on the forward strand.
AAATAAATCTGGCCAGCAGTTGTTTGCTACCTGCGGGTGTATGCAGTATTTTCCCTGCATGCATGAATAAAGTGCATTTGCACAGCTTGCTAACCAACGTGGTTTGTCCAGGTACCAATCTGCACACTTGGCCCTTACTCTAAATGATAACCTGTAGCTGTAGCAGAGAAGGAGGGGAAATTGTGACAAATTTGTAACTTGTACTCCATATTTTATAACATTATAGTGACAATTTTTCCATGTTATGTATTTGTCTTTTAAATATCTTCTTCAGACACAGATCACCCATCAAAGGACATTCTGGGGGGAATTGAGTTGCTGGCAATGTAGCGCGTGGTCATCGCGCCACTCACATTGCCGGAAATTACCGGTAGAAATCTCCGCTCATTCCTCCTCGCACATCCGCCTCAACGTGTCTCCGGATTGTCCGTGAGATACCTCGCGGCTAATTGAATTCCCCCTTCATATCCCGAGTAAAGATTTTTTTTAAATCAGAATATGGGATAAATATTGTAGTTGTTCAATCCTCAATTACTGTAGAATAACCCCATAATGTTTGCAACCTTTTTCTTTGTATGCACTAAACAAGGCTTCAGTACAGAACTGAACAAGACATGCATATTTTTATGGTAATCATGATGCATATTTCTTAGGTACTATAATTGTTCTAGAATGTACAAGATAAATGATAGGTAGGATCTGATTGGTTGCTATGGGCAACACCTGTACGTTTCCTTTCTAGAATCTCTAGTAAGTCTACCCCAGTAAGATATTTCAGACCATATCAGTAGGCAATGTGAGGTGCAAACTGCCAACTGTCTTAATCCACATCCATTTTTCACTTTATATGAATAAAGAAATTGAGAGTTCCTCCTTTCTGTGTACAAAGTTGTACATTTACATTATATGTACATCATTCTGCCCTCGAGGATATGTCTCACAGGTTTATTCTAGAATGCCCATTACTTATGAAGCAGAATATAAATGGATGTAAAAATAATTCCACTGTAGGTCAGTCGAGTTCTGGAGGGTCTTGAGTCCCATCACATTTAAATACCAGATATAATTACCAACGGTTCTCTGCAGCCCAGAAAAATTATTTGGAGTTGACCTCATGAAGTCTAATGTCACATTGCCATTATGAGCGTCTTTCCTTTTCTAATCTGCATTATCTGACCAACAGACTGACATAATGCAATTTCTTGTTACATCGTTATAGACTTATTCAAGAGTAACAGAAGTTTACATTAAATTGAAACCAGGGTTTGGAGTTTAGATAAAATTTTCAAAGCATTTATTTTAGGTGTCAGCTGAAACACTGGGCTGTCAGTTTTGTATTATACATGATAACGTGGACCTGCCACAATTAATTAACATATCCTGATGCAATAGTGCATCACAACTTTGTTCATCTCATACTGAAATGATTGGGTTTAGAAATGGTTACTTTCAGTCACTTAGCTGTCTCACATAAACCTTCTCCTAGCTGTCCTCCCTTACTGAATATAAAGCAGATGGGTGATACGAGTAACTATTTAGTTGGTATTGGAATCATTTCCTTTCTGTTTTAGAAAACTATAAACCATATAAATATTTATTTGAAGTTTGAAAATGTTATTGTTGATTTTTTGGCTTCTTTTAAAACCTAAACATACCAGAAATGGGAATATACATATTGCTTTAAGTACACACTATGGCAGTGGTTCCCAAACTGTGCGCCTAGGCTCCCTGGGGTGCCTCAGCGATCTCACAGGGGTGCCTCGGCCAGGGCCAGTGGTAAGCAAGGCGAGGGACTACTTGGTAATGATTTTGGCTTAGGGGTGCCTTGAAAAATTATGGAGGCCCTAAGGGTACCTTGAACTGAAAAAGTTTGGGATCCACTGTACTATGACATACTCCCATACTCCCAACATGCAGGTCCCCAGCAGGGAGCGTGGCCATGTTACAATGGGTTGCTTAGTGCTGTAAAACCTTAGGGCTAGATTTATAAAACCGCAGGTTTGAAAAAGTGGAGATGTTGCCTATAGCAACCAATCAGATTCAAGTTGTCATTTATTTAGTACATTCTACAAAATGATAGATAGAATCTGATTGGTTGCTATAGGCAACATCTCCACTTTTTCAAACCCGCAGTTTTGTAAATATACCCCTTAGTCTGCACATTAGTTATCTCCCTTACTCCAACATTCCCACCCACAGGACAAACATGGAGGCATGCACTATGGAATCTAGACAAAGTCCTAAATCTGGCAGAAACAGGAGTCATTGCCGGATTTGGGGCTTATCCCTATTTATCAGCATCGGGGATGCCTACTTAACATCGACAGTGGAAGTACAAGAACCACCGCTGTCCTCCTATCACTATCGCCATCTTAGGATGGTGACAGTCGGCGGTCAGTACTGGAAAATGCTTTTTTTTTAGCAAAATAAAGCAATTTGTTCTCCGCTTTTTAAATAAAGTTTGATTTTCCTATTTTTTTCTAGGCTTCCAGTTGCACAGAATTCTCTTATCTCTGCCAGCGTTACCGCGGAGATGAGCATCCACAATGACCTTTTGTTATTGGACAATAGAAAACTTCAATATTGCCAAATATATATAAATAGACCCCTATATGCAGATATATTAATTTACCTGAGACATACAGCATGACCTGGATATGAAGAGGACACTATCGCACTGCTCTGACCCCTAAAGACTGTTCCTCCCTTACACTTAGAGGTATAGGGCCTGATTCATTAAGGATCTTAATTTGAGAAACTTCTTATTTCAGTCTCCTGGACAAAACCATGTCACAATGCAAGGGGTGCATATTAGTATTCTGTTTTGCACATAAGTTAAATACTGACTGTTTTTTCATGTAGCACACAAATACCTGATAGCTTATTTGTACACTGAAATTTAAAGTGGATATTTGTGTGCTACATGAAAAAACAGTCAGTATTAAACTTATGTGCGAAACAGAATACTAATTTGCACCCCTTGCATTGTAACATGGTTTTGTCCAGGAGACTGAAATAAGAAGTTTCTCAAGTTAAGATCCTTAATGAATCAGGCCCATAGTTACTAAACTACAGGTTTTAAAAATGTTAAGATGTTGCCTATAGCAACCAATCAGATTCTAAATGAAAAACATGAAAAAACAGCCAATATTTAACTTATGTGCAAAATAATAAACTAATTTACACCCCTCGCATTGTAACATGGTTTGTCCAGAAAAATTAAGTAAGAAAACTTACACAATTTCTTGCCTAAATTCCTTAATGAATCAGGCCCATTGTATGTACTAGTGCACATGGATGTGGCCACACAGCAAGCCACATTAGTATAGTAACACATAATAACACGAACCCCCAAATTCCTATTGTGATCCATACACTGTGCAGTACAGGAAGGAATTCATTAGGAGATGAATGCTATTGTCATTCTGTTCTGTTAGTTTAGGGAAGGAAGTTATATTTAGAACACAATGGGTGTGCATGAACAAAACAATCAATGCACACAATCAATACCTACATTGATTTATATAGCAAGATGCTTTTGGGAAGGCAACTGAAACCACATTTCTATATATTTGATACAATCTTATAGTTTCCCCTGTTTTATGCTTGATTGTGTATCTAATAAAAATGCATTTTATTGAATAATTAATAATTTGGATGCGTCATGTAAAGGTTTAGCTGATAAAACAATCTGCTTAAAGTGGCTTTTCCATTTGTCGTTAGCAAGCCTGGTTGTCTTTGTTTCATATGGGATTACTCATAGAATTTGTACAGTACAATAATTGGTTTGACATTTTTATGTCAAATAGAAATTTGGTTTTGTTGTAGAAAATGTAGGACTTGTATGTAAATGACATCACTTGTAGAGCTGATGAGTTGCTGTCTTTTGCTGGGCAGACGTAACACTCAGTTCCATCTGCCCTCTTACTTAGTCTCATCTCTCAGAATTTGTGGTAGCACAGAGTGCATTAAAATTGTGGCATGCTTAGCATGTGAACCAGCATTGAGCATGAGCGAACAGTTAGGTTCATAGGTAGGAGCTGGGGGTGATAGGGAAGTTTGTATCACAAACATGATAAGTTAATCATACTTGCCAACTCTCCCGGAATGTCCGGGAGACTCCCGAAATTCGGGTAGGTCTCCCGGACTCCCAGGAGAGCTAACAAGTATCCCGCATTCTGCAACTTGCTTGTCAAAATGACGCGATTTGCGGTGAATTGCGTCATTTTGTCCCTGCCCTCCGCAACAAAACGGCATTTTGTCACGGAGGCGGGGCCAAAATGACTCCATTGACCGAACCCCGTCCCTCCCACCCTCCAACCACGCCCCCTGCCTGGGTTCTCCCGGAATTAACTTTTCAAAGGTTAGCAAGTTTGAAGTTAATAAGTTAATAAACATTTTATAATTTGAAAGACGTTGTATTATATATATATATCCTTTTTAAGCTGTTGTGTTTCTTTATTAACAGACAGTGAGGGGCACAAATCAGCATTGAGAGGCTGTGGAAGAAAATTATGTTACTGTTTTATTGAAACGTGGATCAATGCAGGAACGGTGCTTCCATTAGGCACACCTAGACGATTGCCTAGGGCACTTATGGTTAGGTGGCCCCTGCAACATTGGTTGAGTGACATAATGCTTGGCCCTGGATCATTGTTGTTCACTATCATAGATCTCACATAGATTGTATGAGCATCTATAGCAGTGGTTCCCAAATGCAGACCGTAACCCCCCCTAACATTTCAGGTTTTGAGGATGTCCATGTTTGGGCACAGGTGGTTAAATCAAAATGATTAATTAAATCATTTGCATGGATATCCTTAGGGGGGCTTGAGGGCCTCCATTGGGAAACAGTGATCTATAGATTTACATTAGGAGAATTTTGGCCATAATCATTGTAGCCTTAAAACCTGCCCTGTTGATCATTTACCTGCCTGCTAAGTGTTTGCAGCCCAATCATGTTGCACAATGTATCTTACAGCAAATGAGGGTAACCAGGATGACATGTCTATTAGAAACATATAAAGAGTAACTCGTTCCAAGCCGCTGTTATTGATTAAGTATAAGGAAAATGAATGCGGCTTTGGATAGATGGACAATGCAATGATATAACAATAGATTTTCTTCCAACTTCCTTTTTCACTTCATTTTACTTGCTCATCGCAGAGTGTGGGAGATCACTTTCATTTTCGTCACTTTGCTTTTCATTTTGCTTAGGTCCCAGCTGTCTTTTTTAATTAAATGTGAACCCCCGGGGGCTTTTGGACGCTTGACATAAAAAGGATATTGATGTGTTATAGAGCTAGAGCTGAGATAGCGTAATAGGGAATGTGCATATGAGAAAAATCCCAGCCAAAAAGTATATATATATGTGTGTGTGCGTGACAACAGAAGGTATCAATGAAAGAGTCCCGCTGAGATAGTGATGGATGTCTGGAACCACAGCAGAATGTCAGAAGTTCTATCGATTTCTATTATAAACTTCATATTTATACCTTTTAAATCAGAAATGCAGGGAGCACATAAGGCAGGGAGCACATTTCCATGTAAATAAGTACGATAAAATGACATTTTATGTTGGAAGGAACTGAAAGTGTTGTACATTATTATGCATTACCAGGTTAAAGATATGTTCCTACCCGCTCAGCACCACATAGGAACAGGCAGATGGGCGTTTTTTAACCATTGTATATAGATTGTTGATGTTTTCAGAGCTGCACCTTACAATTGCGGCAGCAAAATGCCAGCGTGACACGCTGCAACGTTTTAATTTTTTCCGTTTACATTGCAATGGCAAAGAGCGCACTTTATCACTGCACTACTGCAACGTCAGAGCCACTCTCTCCATTCATGTTACCATACAGGTTACACAGATGGTGCTAGGGCTTGTTTAATTCTCTCCAGATCTCCCTGAAACTGCCTCTGAGTTGTATGATTTAGAAAACGTATAAGACATCAGTTTGATATTTTGGCTGAAAATGCACCTGTCAGGATCAGCTGCAAGCGCTGCAGTCTGATGTGTTTGTAGCTTAGTAATGGCAACCGGCTGCTCAGACCAATCAGTCGGCAGACTCACTCCAAGTAACGGCAACTTGTGCCCCTTCTCTCTACAGTGCCGGCATCTAACCGGTTGCTAGGCAGCTGCCGATGTCATTCATTTAGAGCCTGCTCCACATATGCTGAACTTCTCTCATTGGCCCTTCCATGAAACCCCTTCCTGTCTGTCTCCTGTGCTGTAGATAGTTTTTGCTAGAAGTAGTGTCTTGAATTATAATCTGATTCGACTTCTTGTTGTGACCCGGATTGTGTATTAGGTTTCTCTATCTTCTCCTGTCCCTGACCTTGGCTTGTTTCCAGATTGTTTGCATTAAGCTCTGCCAACCCTGACCTCAGCCTGTGATACTGATTTGTGCCATTGAACTCGACCTGCCCTGACCTCAGCCTTTACTATGGTTTTATTCTATTGAACTCGGCCTCCCCTGATCTCCGGCCTGTATTTTGCACTTTTCCTGCTACCCATGCGGCTGCCTCTTACCTTCTTCCGTGTTCTGTCCACACCATCAGCAGTATTGTGTTTAATAAAAAATACTACTACCACTACCATGTTCCTTGGATAGCGGGCCATAGGCGAGCACAGCACATTTCATTGGGGTGTAGACCCCAGGATATCTGCACCACAGAGCGGGCATGTCTAGCACCACCTTGGGGTGATGATGAAAATAACAGACATTGCCAAAATGTTCACAATAATCATCAAATAAGCACAGCTCTTACCGCTCTGCTGTGGCTGGCGGAGAAGGGTTCAAAGGACTTTTAATATGAAAGGGGTCTGCTGTAGGTGAAGACCTGAAGCGGTTCTAGTAGTTTATGATCCCTTCCAGTATTGTCCATAACATTTATATGCATGAAGTTATAAAATGACATACTGACAATTACACTAACATAACATTAAAATGATAAGAGCCCCATAATTCACTGATAGATCTGATTTCCCTTTGGCCCCAGGAGAAAGGAAAATAATTGAATTTACTTTTAAACAGAAATTGGACACTGCAGCAAATTAAACACTAATATGGACATTACAGCATATTAAAGAATGTTCCCCAAAAACTGTCCTGCTCTTACCCATTCCTGCTGTGGAGATCTAACCACCTTGAGGTTAGGCCAAAGAGGGACTAGCTCAGTCTGCAGCAACATTGTTTTGCCCCTTGTCATAAAGCAGTACTGAATTATATTTATATAAACTTATATGCCTTATATGTTATATGTTATAGGACTTATATGTTATAGTAGCACAGATAATTCATATGACATCATGCATGATTTATTACATTGCAGTCTTATGATACTGGCAAGTTCTCTTAGGACTACATCTAACTAATATTTACTAAATGTATCATTTTGTTTTATCTGAACTATGTATTATGCACCATTAGGGGAAACTAAATCCATTTGGGCACAAAATGTAACTTTTTGTTGATCATTACTCCCAACATTCAACTTTTTTGAATCAAGACTTGGCCATGACCCACTGATAATGGGGTGTTAACGCATCGTGTTAGGGATGTGACTGCATTGTGTTTATTTTCTATTTAATTAAAATCAAATAAATCTTAGCCTTTAAAACCCTCCAGTAAATTTTGATTGACATTGATGTGAGTGTCCACTTAGCGGTGTACTCTGGGAATCCTGTTGTCTGCAATTTCCTTCTGCTGCAAATACAAAAGTTGGTGACCTTTTGTGAATGTGACATTACTTCTTATATGTTTCCACCTTGAAATTGTGTGTAGGTTATTGTGTAAGCTGTGTAGTATCCAGGTTACACAACTGAGTGAAATCAAAACTTATGTTTCATTGGAAGCCGTCTTCTCACCAACTAGTAGTACTATGAAGAGTTATGTTTTTGGTGCTCTGTTGTCTCAGAATTCCATTCTAGATTTTGCCGATGTCAGAGTTGTTGTGTTTCTGTTGCTCAACCATACTCACCTTGCTTTCTGAGCTGCTAACTTGGATTCCATATTGCAGCTGATTTATCAGCTCTTGCAGGACTCATCACTGCTCACTACCTAGCAGCTGAGCAGTCAACACTTTCTGCTTTCATGTTTTCTACCCTGCATCTGATCAGTCAACACTTCCTGCTCACATGATTTATACCCAGCAGCTGTTTGGCCAGGACCTACATAAATGCACTCATTGCCATAATTGCTTGCTAGTGTTAGGTTTGTCTAGGCTAGTTCCTGTATCTTTATCCTTATAGATTGGTATATTTTGCTGCCAAATTTAGTGTTTAGTGTTTGACCTTGACTTTATTTACTTGACCTTGCTGTTGGATCTCTGCCTGCCCTTGAACTTTCTATCTGTTTGTTGACCTTGATTACCTCTCCTGTCCTATGACCCGGCTTGCCTATTGACCATCCTCTTTTGTGTCCTGTTTGTCTTTTTTTTATCTATGTGTTGCTCCATAGCTGCAAGTTTCCCTGACTCAACCTCACTCACGGCTGTTAACAATTATACACTGATAGGATTAAGTCCAGGGGCCAGCCAAGTACCAGTGAACAGTGTGGTTCCAGGAAAGGCGGCAGCAAATGGTGAAAGACACCCAGCACCATAGGTTCAGTATAGGGGTTATCAGTCACTGATTGTGGGGTTCATAATATGAAGGTCCTATGCCCAGACCACAGCTGTGGTGCCAGCAGTATACTCTGGTCTGGCAACTTGGAGAGTGTTGAACACAAACTGTGCAGTTGGAGAAAAGCTTAGACAGCCTGCGGCTGTGTCCAACCAAATTCTCTCTGACAAATCTACACAGCACAGTTTGTGCTTCACATTCTCCAGGTTTTATTTTGATATGAATACACTTTGCCACTGCATCACGCTCTCAGTAGACCAGAGTAATATGCAATGACACCATGAAACAGAGCAACTTAAAATATACTGTAGTACGGGCACCCTTCTGGTGATGCACACACGAACAACTTCTTTGCTTTTATTGTCAGGATAGCAAATTAACAGATAACACAAGGTTCCACACACTTTCTTGTGATCCTAATGGTAAATAAGCAGAGACCAACTCCCTAGACACCGGCCGACTTATTCAGCATTGGTCATACTGTGCAAATGAAAAAAAACTGTTTAAATACTTTACACTCCTCCCCCAGCCCTAACTTGATGGACAGATGACACTTCCACCTTGCCTTTAAAAAATAGTTTTCTGCAGGTGTTCTTGTTGATTACTCTCACTACAGGCACAGCCAGTCAACTTGCTGTTAGCTGTGGAAAAAGATCCTTCTAAACCACTACAAAATATGTAAGTTAACTCACTCTCTATACTATTATTTTTGTAACACATATTTCCTCCACCTGTTTATCCTTAAACAAGGTGCACTGTTATGCGAATATATAATTCTGTCTGCAGCTTTGCTGTGCAAGTTGAAACAACTGAAGTTGTTCAGCTGAACAACTGACTCCTCTCTTAGAGGTCTGTGGCAAACCCTTCCCTTTGTCACAATACATTTAAATAAAAAGAGAAACTCAATGCACTCCAAAAAACTTTGTTAAATCGATTTTGCAGAATCATTGTGTTATTTACACTATACATGCCATGAATAATTAATAGACTGTCCTATTCAGTAATATTTCTTAAGTCGATGTTTTTATATTTTACCTTTTGTTTTAATGTTCTGGATTAATTATGATTAAAATTGTAGTCATTTTTATATTTGCATTTGCTGAATCTCAAAACCAGACCTGCATTTATTTTATAACTTTTAATCTAAAAGATAAATTTTGACATTGGTTTAGACATTTATAATTTCCTCCTACCTCCTCATACAATACTGCCTTATTTAATGAGTAATCAGACAGAAAGTTTGGTGAAGCAGCCAGTTTAGTACGCCCAGTTCTACAGAAGTAAGGGATCTATCTAGTGAGTCAGTGTTCTTGTAAGTGTTCTTGTGTGACCTTGGATGTCCTTGGAATCTTCTGTCTGGTTACTTGAGGAGAGTGTTAATATTGCAGTGTAGGAAAACAACTGATCTTGACTTATGTTTGTTTGTTTTTCATGTATCAAATAACCTGCAGATGATAATATTTTCAAGGTGAAATCTATAATACTTCTGCTTGAATAAAATAACCTTAATACACAAGGTTTTTTAACGAACGCTGAAATGACGACATCAAAACTCACTGATGAGATGTGATGATCTTAAAGGTCACTGTTTACACAGATAATATGTAAATGGGTTTATACATAAATTAAAATCACTTTAAAGTTAATATGTTACTGAATAGTTTATGGACGAAGATGGCCATGTTTGGAGAAGAACGGAAGTTTGCACTGGCGGTTTGAGAGTTGCCTTGTAGTTGGGCACATTGAGGGTATGTCTTGCAAAGTACGTAGTAGATGCAATGGTACTCTTAGTGTCGCGTTCTTTGCTGTGCAGCAGGAAGCACGGCCATTTACACTCTGCAAAAAAGGATACATTTCTGGTATTGTACATACTTTTATTAGGGTGTATTGTGCTCCTTTCAGTTGTTTTTTGGAAGAGAAGTGCATTTATATGCCCTTCCCACTTTTCCCAACGTGCAAAAAAAACTTCAAGCTCACACAAAAATGCTGCATATGAAAAGGACAGACCGCCGTGCTCTCTTGTTTTATTTAGACCATCAGTGAGCCAGAACACACAGTATTTTAGGGGAACAATTGTAAAATGTATATAATGAAAGATGTAGTTTTAAAGTGATCAGAGATTGGGCTTTTCAGGTGATGTTTACCGTTCCATAATACGCCGATTGCATTATCTGCCTATAATAGAATTTCTGTAGATTCATATATCTCTAACGTTACAGGTCTCTTCTCTAGAATACATCGTCCATTGCGGTGTGCCCATGACCCCCACTGCATGGCAACGCTTCTCAGGGTATTAAAGTAATTAATGTAAGAAAAAATAAATGCAAAAAATAAAATATGGAAACTAAATGTAATTTTCAAAGTATCAGGTAAGTAACAAGGAGGGAAGGAATAAAGCAATACAAAGGGAATTGCGACACTTTTCTCAAAGCTTAATTCTAAAATCGAAGCAAGGTTTGTTATCAGAACTCATAGAAATTACATTTGAGGAATTTCCTCAAACTTGAATAGAATATTCAGTAATGAAAGAATACCTGGTCTAAGGATACAGTTTTGGAGTTCTGGAAACGTCAGGTGGTTTACAATGGTTACAGGCTACATTCACTGTGTCTCAGCGCTGTAGGGTTGTAGTGTTATTATTGCATGTAGAAGCTGAACTTTTGCGCATTCAATACATGTAACTTTAAAGCAGCAATCTCACACAGAAGATTTATATTTTTTCGTCTTTAAAGATAAACAAATGTGGCTGACAGACACAGTCAGTCCTCTACACAGACATAGGCTCACAGTATGTAATAGAGGGGGATAGAAGGAGAATGTCACAGAGCTCAGAGGGTTATTCAAAGCCTCTCTGCTCACTACATTGTGTGACTGTGGTTGCCATGGTACTCCAAAATCATAAATCATTAATAGCAGCCTGTAGAATAAAAACAAGGGTAAATGGTAAATACAAACATTTTTCTTATAGCCTGCTGCAGTCAATTAGGTGAAATAACACATCAGGGGGTAAATGTATCAAGCTGAGAGTTTTCCGGCGGCTTTGAAAAACCAATCAGATTCTAGCTATCATTTATTTAGTACATTCTACAAAATGATAGCTAGAGTCTGGTTACTATAGGCAACATCTCCACTTTTCAAACCCGCTGGAAAACTGTCAGCTTGATACATTTACCCCCAGATGTTTTAATGGGGTTGCTGATTTAAAGTCTCTTAAAATACCTTCAAAAAATTGCACATCCATATTTCTAGAAGTCATGTTGAGGACTGTGTATGTTCCTTTTTCTATTATTTCCTAAAATATGAAATTCACTATTTGTAGCTGTTGCCCCTTTACTCGCATGACCTGTTTATCCAAAATTCTTTACAAAACGTTCTCACAGCTGCAGTCACACCTGGCTACTTGCGGGAGCAGCAGCTGTGTAAGGGTTGCTATCTTTCCTAGTGGGATTTACAGCTTCAGTTCTGCTGACGGTCATTTTTTAAACTATTTTATGATATTTTTTTTACCCTTTCACTGCTGACCTTTAGATCTGTCTTTTGTGCTAAATAGAAGCAGCTGCATTGGGGCAGCTCTGCAGTCACGTGCGCTGTGATTTAGGGTACAAATGAGGATGCGTGGTCCCATAGTGGGTGTGTAGGTTGAGGTTTTGAAGAGACGGCGTTTATTGTAACTGCTGAGTTTAGAAAAGACCTGAGACAGGAGAGATATGATCACTTGTCTCTGGTAGTCTGCAGAGGTATTTACACATTTTTTAGATGTGTTTTTCTTTTTTTTTTAAAACAAATGTAAAATACCCCTTTTGGACATTTTGACATATTGGGTGGTATACCTGTGGCATGTTTGTGCTCTTTATATTAGGTGCTTTTATGCTTTAATCTTATTTTTGTTACAAAGAGCATTTTTGTGAAGTGAGGCACATGAAGCCAAACGCCCTTAAACTTTTCCACATGTTCAGAAACATAGCACTTACCCATTGAGGGTTAAGTTGTTGGAGATCTCCAGCCAATAGAATTCTGTGGGAGTGTTTAGGTTTGTGTGCCCATATATTCTCACGCAGAGGATGCTGGGTCTTTTCCATCGCAGAAATCCCCTCCCACCCGCCCTTTATGATGATGTTTATAACGTTTGAGTAGTCACAGAGTGAGTAAGGTTAGGCGGGAGAGCCCTTGCAGTTGGCAACTAGGGCATACAGTGTTATCGCTGATTGGCTAATGCCACCACATACTTCGAAGCACCCTGGTTCGTGGTTACCCGGTACGGGGACCCGTTGATCTGCATTGTACGGCAATTCATTTGTGAGCCCTGAAGTGATGTGGTCACTATTACGCCAGATTTAGCACCGGCCAATCGTAAGGGACTAGGACCCGGTACCAGTGGTAGACCAGGTGGTCGTACACTGTTTGGTTTAGCCTTTAGTGGTTTGCTGAAGTCAAGTGCTCTCACCACCACCAGGTTTATATATATACTTTAATAAACTGTGACCTATTTAGCCAAAGCTGAAGTTGTCGGTGTCTTTATTTATTAGTTGGTAAGAGATATGGTTATAACGGAGGAGAGGTTGTGCGTGGAAGAATGAATCTGTGGTATGAAGTTTATGACATATACAACATTTTTGTCTCTCTTACATTTTGCCAAAACATCTGTATTTAATTCAAACTAACCCACTTTATTTAAGTTATGTATAAACTCACTTACATAACATCTCTGTAAACAGTGGCTTCTAAAATCATTACTTATCATCGGTGAGTTTTTGATGGCGTCATTTCATTGACGGTGAAAATTTTTTTTGTGTATTATAAGGAATAAAGGGTTTTTAATATAAGCAATATTATTATAGACTTCCCCTTATTATTAATATTATCATTTGCAGGTTCTTTGATACATGAACAAACAAACAATAGCATTATGAACTTTCTTTAGCGTTCCTGGTTTCAGAAAATTATTTTGGGTGCCGTGACCGTATGAACTATCTGCAAATGGAACACAAAGTCTGGTTGGTAAAGAAGAATGTATTTATATAAATAATGTATACGCTCTTCCTGGGATTCTTCTCACTCGAGTGTACAGATCCTTATCAGTAGCATGTCTTCCAGCACACTGGGTAGCCATCCATTTGTTTATTGATTATGTCAATACCTGTTACCGAGTGTCCTACTCATTTGTAAAATGCCATATTCCTTGTGTAACATCTCTTTCAGGACAGCCTCTGATCAATGCCTTGTCTTTCTGAAAAGTTGTCTTATAATCAATTTACAAAGCAGAAAATCATTTCCCGAGCTTGGAGTTCCGAAACAGCTGGGGGCCAACAATAACAGAGAGCTTTTGGTTAAGGTCTCTGTCGATAAAATGAGGGAGTAAAACTGGACCTAGTCTTCTGGCTAAAAGATACAGTGTAGGCAGGAAAACCTTCTCAGACTGTTCATGCAGCGTGGTCAGAGGTCTAAACCGGGGTTTCTTAAGTGGTCGTGTTTTGAAGATGGGAAATGGGAAATAATAGAATAAGGTCGGTGAAGTACAAACAAGCTATGCAGGTTAATACTTTCATTTTTGCTCGTTTAAATTTTGAAAAATGAATGGAGGGGAGAGAGCAGACTATATGGAGTTGGGTGGCTTTTGGGGAGGTGATGGAACAAGGATGGAGAAAAGTAGAACATGCTCTTAAGAGTTATGTAACTTATTTGACTGTCTGCTGAGTAGTATTTCAGGCCACAGAGAAAAATATTAATAAAATAATATTGGAGGAACCTTTGCTAACTTTTGGCATCTTCTCTGGGGATGTCCTGTGGTTGGGGACTTCTGGTCAAAGGAGGTTGTGGGGAGACGCAATACGGGCATCAAGATTCCTTTATTATTTCCTAAGACTTGTGTGTTAGGTCTTGGAATATATTTGCTGCTTGACAGGAGCACATTCAGATATGTCATTAATCTCCTTACATTGGCTAAGGTCTTTATAGCCCAAAAGTGGATGGCCAGTAATGGACCCAATTTTGCTGCCTGGGTGGATTTGGTGAATGAGACTATGGGACATGAACGGTTTACCTACCAATCCAGAAACACTATGCCTGAGCACAATAAAATTTTGTCTCACTGGATGAAGTCTAAATATTAGAGATGCTCACTGACCCCGTGAACTGGTTTTGGTTTTGGATCTGGAATAGCATCGTGTTTTGGTTTTAGTTTTGGCAAAACCAACCCTCGTGTGTTTTGGTTTTGGATTTTTTAGAAAAATATGCTATGTTCCTACATTATTCTTAACCTCAATAACACTAAGTTCAAGTCATTTGCAGTCAATTTTGACCACCTCACAGATCACAATATTATTTTCATACCCTTTCGGACAAAGACTGCAGCGACCTGGCTGGATGGTAAGCGACAGAGCAATGACACAAACACACGGCAGTTCCTAGCACATCTAGGAAACATTGGCACACAGCAGTGGCAGAAAAGAAAAATGGTGCAAGATGGAATTGTCCTTGGGCCCGCCGTTATGTTGGATCTTAAAAAGGAATCCAAAAATCGCGAGATCCGATGACGTCACAATGACGTTTTGCCTCGTTTTCAAATCCGAAAAAGCGCGAAGGGGTTCGGTACTCGGATCCCCTAAGTTCAGGTGTGTTCGGTTCTCGAGGAATCAAGCCTGAGCATCTGTATTAGGAATGAGAGGGAAAGCTATATCTCTTTGGACCAAATGTTACATTGAATATTCACTTGAACTGTGCGTTGTTTATATACTTAACGTCATATATGTATTTCCTTGCAGGCTTATATACTTGAAAGAACTGGAATTATGTGCTAAGTTATGTTTCATGTTTCAATTATGTTGTTTGAAAAACTTAAATAAAAATATTTGATTAAGAAAAATAAAAATAAAATAAGAATTAGTGACGTCTCGGAGGCACGAGCCACTAGAAGCCTCCGCTGTGTACAGGAGCTTTAGTTACAAGTCCGTCATCTTTATTTTATCACAAAGATTCAGAATAGACAAATGTTCACAGAAGTGCGATACATGTGTAAACTGTGTTATTACTTTGGGTGCAATGTAATCTATAGTCTGAATTAGAGGAACATTTTGAAGTAAACCTCTAAATTCCTATTCCTGCCATGCTCAGCACATGTCGTCCTTGAGCCTAAACTCTTTCTCATTTCACTTGGCAGCCTAGAAATATCTTATACACAGTCTGCAAAACACAGCACAGATCTCAGCCAGGGTATTAGTCAGGGAGTCTCCTAGTTCCGGACATATGACTTTGAATGTTATTTTCTTTTGTACTATTAATGACTTTTATTTTTATTTACAAAAGTACTCACTTTACAAACGTTTCTTTTTACATGTCTACCAGACATTCGCCAAACTAAGAAAACCCATGAGTTAGTCTCAGCACATGAGATAAATCATGATACAAAAATAATTGAAAAAGAACGTAAAATAGCAGGTAGTTAAAAACAGCCAATGGATGCTATAGATGGATTCTACATATCAAAGTAAGTAAAACTGTAATTGCAAATAAGTATTAGGTAATAAACTAGAGAGACATTCGTGTAAAATTATTTTATCCTTAAAAGTTGACGATTACATCAATGATCTGTCGAGTGGAGAACATAATAATGAAAATGCTTTGACGTTTAAAGAAAAAAAAAAGAAGCAGCAACAATCCAACCTTGGACACAATAAAAAGTCACCTTGGTTTATAATAACATTTAAAAAAAAAAGAAAAAAGTCCTCCAAATTTTAAAGTTAACAAAACTGGCAAGTAAAACTTCTAAATAGGAATGTGATGATGATAATGTCATAAACAGTAAAAGCAGATTCCGGGTGAGTAGGTTACTATGGCAACAAACAACCACAGTTGAAGTCTCCAAACAGTAGAACGATAATGTTGCATACAAATGAGTACAAGGTCTCTCTGTAGCTAACCAGTGAGTCCATTGTTGTTGCTGGGAGGATTTATGCAGCCCACCAATGATCAAGTGTCTCCCACATCCCGTTCCTCTGCTATACTCCTGTCTCCATCCTTCCCTTTACTGGTAGACATGTATAAAAAGTAGAGATGTTCACTGACCCCCGTGTTCTGGTTTTGGTTGTGGTTTTGGATCTGGATTAACTTCGTGTTTTGGTTTTGGCAAAACCGCCCATACGTGTTTTGGTTTTGGTTTTGGATCCCGATTTTTTGCTAAAATTCCAATTTTTTTTGCTAAAATCACATTATTTTTGCTTTTTTCCCCCCTACATTATTAATAACCTCAATAACACTAATTTCAAGTCATTTGCAGTCAATTTTGACGACCTCACAGATCACAATATTATTCTCATACACTTTTGGCCAAATACTGCAGCGACCTGGCTGGATGGTAAGCGACAGAGCAATGACGCAAACACACGGCAGATCCTAGCACATCTAGGAAACATTGTCACACAGCAGTGTCGGTAAAGAAAAGTGGGGCAATTAGCAATGGAGCAATGGAGCTCTCCTCTTTGTGTTACCTATATAACACAGTACAATGTAACTGCAGATTTAGAAGGCCAAGCCTGTTAGGCCTATTATTTGTATTTCAGCAATGACAAATAGCAATGGAGCAATAGAGCTCTCCTGAATGTCACTGGAGACTTTGAAGAACTCTGCTATCCCTCCTCTTTCTATTCTACCTATGACACTGCCCAACTGCACTAGAGACTACCAAGAACTGTGCTACCCCTTCTGTGTCCCTCTGTGAAATGGCGCTGGATCGCCGTGGAGGGCGGTACTTAGAGAGTCCAAAGCTCAAGAGATCCGAGATCCGATCACGTAACAATGACGTTTTGCCTCATTTTCAATTCCAAGAGCGCGCGAAAGTTCAAGTGTGTTCGGTTCTTGGGGGAACCGAGCTTGAGCATCTCTAATAAAAAGTGGTGCAACGGGAAATGGTGGTGTTGTCCATAGCAAACATTCAAATATATCAGTATTAATAGGGGCAAAGGCAGCATTTTAGAAAAGGAGATACCTAGAAGGGATATCACTGGAGGGACAAAGAACTAAGGGTGATAGATCCATGAAATAGTCTGCGGAGAGTGCATGGAACAAACATACTGTCATTGTCAAGGCTTAGATTGAAAATATTAATAAAGAAACAAAACAAAAGAAACCCAAAAATAATAAATAATTAAAAAAAATAAACACACACAAATAAGGGCAGACTAGAGGGACCAGTAAATCTCTATTCCTATCTCCATCCTGCTTGTGGGGATGATGAAATTTGGTTACAACGTGACATAGATGGAGGACACGCAGGGGGAATGCAGGGGGTGCAACAAAGCGTTTTGCCACATTGTGGCTCACCGCCGTCTGCTCAATCCTTGTCCCACCCACTTCATTAGGTAAGGGGTGATCTTCTCTCCCGGAAGTCTGGGAGCACTCCCCGAAATCCAGGAGTCTCCCAGAAGTTTCAGGAGAGTAGGCAAGTATGCACTAAATCCAACATAATTGTATTGTAGCAAGGACACATTTTGCCCACAAGTTTAGTCTGTTTCTAGATAGGCATAAGACCATCTATGTAATATATTGGGAGTGATTATTACACTGACAGAACTGGCATCTTTACCCACCTCCCCACCCAGTCCCTGAAATAAGGACAGTCCCTTAATAAATGTGATTGTTTATTTGATTTATACATTCAATAGTATTGTCTAAGTGTTGTTAGGGGCGCGTCTGCCTCTCGGATTTTAAACACTCTGTAAAACTAGTGTTTAATTCTGTTCTGAATATATTGTATTACTGTTCATCTGAAATAAAGCAGCCGGTGCTTGTGACTCAACCTCAGCAGCGTTCAGTGTGTGACACATATTCCTAAAAGCCACTGCTCTGTGAAATGCATCTTCCATCACATGGCCCCCTGTGTGGTTCCTTCTTCGCAGGCATGCGGTCCGCTGTGTCCGGGTGCATAGTTTTCTCCTGAAACATGATTATTACTTAAATGCTTTCCATCGGGACGACATCATTCTTACATTGGTGCTGTCAGCATCTTCAAAAGAAGATGCGTCTTGTGCCTGCTGTACAGCAACAGATGTAGGAGGAAGCACAGAGAAATGATCTGTTGTATGTGTCCCCGGCAGCAGACTCTGATCCTTGGGGAAGCCATACTAGTTCAGTAACATGTCCCTGGAATGCACACTTTGTACAGACATGGGAAGGATGTAAATGTGTATTACATGTCTCTGACAGTGGTGGTAATCGAGTTATCGGTGTTGTAAACACCAACACTGTTTACTCCTACATGATTATTCCAATAATGAACAGTGCGACATAGAAAAAATAACTACTTTCCAGTAAAGAGACACAGAGGAAATACGATGACAGGACATCGCGACACTTCCAAATGACGTCAGTTACGTGCACGAGTTGGAAATTTTGGATTTTAAAGCGACAATGCACGGACCCAGGTAAGTATTAGCGTTAGGGGTTAGGGTTGAGGTTATGGTTAGGAGTTAGGATTAGGAATAAAATTAATATTACCATAGTCCATGCGTTGCCGCTTTAAAAAAAAAACAAAAAACAAAGTTGCGTAAGCAACTGACATCATTTGGAAGTGTCGGGATGTCCTCTCATAGGATTTCCGCTGTGTCTTTTTACTGGTAAATAGTTATTTTTTTCTATGTCGCACTGTTCATTATAGGAATAATTATGTAGGAGTAAACAGTGTCGGTGTTTACAGCGCCGATAACTCGTACTACACCCCCTGACTGATGGAGAAAAATGCTTAAATGTTTTCCTAGCGATTGTTTTATTAGCTGAGTGTTTTTTACTGTTTCATTGTTTTTTCTTATTACATCCTTTGGATTGTGCTATTTACATGTAGTCGATACTGGGAAAATTCTCCTTTTGAGAACATAGACTTGTTTGAATCGTCTTGCCAAGTTAAAGAGTTGTTCAACTTCAAATACAGCTAATTTATTAGATTATTTGTGCCGTCCTGCAGCTTTCACTGAACGTTATGGGCTTCATTCATGCTCAGACATGACCTGTACACAACTTACCTCTAGAAAACAAGCTCGAAACTTGAGCATTGTTATGACCGTATTCAAATCCAAGCGGATCTCAATGTACATTTGATTTTGAACCTGGGTATAAGTAGGCGCTGCCTAAAAGTTACTTGTTGCATGTAGACAGACAGAACAAAGTGCAGGATACGCATCTGCATATGTGCAATTTAAAGTCACATCAAAATGCATGCAAAAAAATGTATAAAATAAATTAACAACTCAATAATCATTAATAAAAAAGAGTTTAAAAATATTTTCTTTCTATTTTATTTACCTTTTAATACATAAATGTCGATGTTCTTATTGTGTACCACTTCTCTTGGGACACTCATTCGCTAATTCGCCATCTCTACGCTGATGACACCCAAATCTATCTATCTTCTCCTGACCTCTCCCCTTCCCCTTCTGTACTGTCTTGTGTAACAAATTGTAATCAAGCCTGCTGCCTTGGTGTCACATTGACTCCACCCTTTGCTTTATTCCGCACATCTAGACTCTCTCCCAGTCCTGTCGACACCACCTTTAAAACATTGCCAGAATACGCCCTTTTCTTACTCAACATGTTACTAAAACTCTTAGCCATTCTCTCATCATCTCCCATCTTGACTTCTGCAACCTCCTGCTCTCTGGCATTCCCGACACCTATATATCCACACTTCAATCCATCCTAAATGCTGCTGCAAGACTGATCTTCCTCTCTCACAGCTCCACATCTGCTGCACCACTTTGCAAATCCGTACACTGGGATTCAGGTGACTTATTATCAATCTAAAGAGGAATCTGCATCTAACAAAATTCTGTTTCTATTGATGTATATTTATTCACACCAATTGAGACTTTATCGCTAGCGTTTCAATCTGAAGGTACCTCTTTATCTATTACTGGTTTTAGGAACTGTTGGGCACATTTTTTTTGGTGTGCAATCCATCACACCATGGACCACTATTAATATTTGTATTTTACAGCCTCGGCGGCTTATATGCTGCTTTATTTCTTGCTGGATTATCTATGTGTTAGTAATAGACATACCATTTTTTATACTGTGAAGCAGTTTTTTGGCATTTGCTAGTACTCTGTGTCGAATATATTTATATTAAATGTTTTATAAGTTGTCCAGTGCCTCTTCTGATTTTTCAAGAGAACACCAGTAGCATTTATCATATTTTGTACTTATTCAGCAGCGCAACCCTTACTCTCTGTTCTGTCCAGGGAGGCAGACAAACTGAATCCAGTGATCAAGCAGAGATCAGGTAAAGCAGAATACCAAAGCCATGCAGAGGTCGGGGTCACAAGCGAAATAGCCTAGTCCAGTAATCAAGCCGTGGTCGGGGCAACAGGCAAACAAGCAGGATCCAGGAATCAGGCAGAGGGTCACAACGGGAGATCAACAGCAGAAGCACAAACACTAGAACAATAAGGAACCAGCAGCAGCCAGGGATTAAAGATGAACTGCACAGAGCACAGCATAAGGCAGGTATTTCAAGCTGTGAGACAGGTGCAGTTCTAATCAGGCATCAGGCAAGGGGATTAACTTCTACAGACATGGTGAAAAGTTCAGGAACAGAACAGCAGCACCTCTGGTGGATTTGAGGTACTGCTGCTACATACAAGGAATAGGCAGAGTCGTAACATACATTCTACAAAAGGACAGCTAGAATCTGATTTGTTGCTATAGGCAACATCTCCACTTTTTCAAACCCGCAGTTTAGTAAATTTAACCTCATGTCTCATTTATGGGGATGTATTTGTCAGTTATATTGCTAGTACACTATAAGCAATCTACAAAGTATGTAGCTAGAAAACAGAAAATCGCCATGTTCAAACGTTGCCAAGCTGATCACCAGTGATTTTATTCCGGTGAAGGTTGTATTACTGTCACTTACATCAATCTGAGGGGAATTCTCTGCTACAAGCCTGCGAGATAGCTGACGGGTGGATCCTATTGTGATACTCTTGATGGAACTAGCCCAAAAAATGAAAATGCCCTGTTAATAACACTCACTGTTGTCATGAACCTTTTGCTAAATGTTAATGTTAGCCTGTTATTGAGAACTTGATATATTTTGTTTTGCATAAACTGTTTGGTTTAAGATCCACATTTACTAATCATAGTGCAACTTCAAAGGATTTCTTTTCATCATGCTCAAAACACACATCTCTGACCTCTTAGTGAATGCTCTGACACAACGACATCTCTGTTACTGAAACTAGGTTGTGTGTTTGTACAGGTAGGACACTACTTTATAACTATATATTGTTGAATATGATTAAATACCAGCATACAGGTATCACTACCAATATGTGTTAATATGTTTACCCATATATAGAAAAATCGTTACATTTGCTGACATTTTTTATACTAAAGCAGAACACTGTGTTTATAAATGTGGTGTTTATTGTTACGAGCTGCGGCAGTGTTCATAGCCGCTGCGGCTCGCTCCCTGCACTGCCTGGCGTCCCTGCCGTCTCCTTGGCGACCGGGACATCACTTCCGGTTCCGGCTCGAATGCCAAGCCTCTCAGCGCCGCATCCCGGCAGTACAGGGCAGCCGGGCGCGTGTGCAATAAGTACTACCAGTCTGTGGGCTAATTAATTATTACATTCAATATCAGTGCCTGGGGGTAATTACAAGGCAAAGCCCCGATTGGTTGCCATTGGTATTTAGGCAGGGAGGGCTTAGCCTCCCTGACGGTTATAGCGTTTCTATCCTGTGCTGTGCTGACCTGCTCTTGGGTACCTTTTGCCTGATCTGTTTTTGTGACCATTGCCTGTACCTTGGACCCTGCTTGCTTGCCTTTGACCCTAACCTTTTGGCCTATACTCTGGACTTCGCTGTTTGCCTGTGACCCTGACCCTTTTGTGTGTTATATGACCATTCTACCTGCTTGTGACCCCTGACCTCGGCTTACGTCTGACCATCCGTTACCATCTACTCAGCCTCCTCTGGCCTGCCGCTACAGCGCTGCTTAACGAACTTGCACTATGCTAGGAGTTAAGTCCTGGGGGCATCCGAGTACCTGTGAGCGCATAAAGCTCTACGGGAAAGGCAGCTGCTATAGGTGAAGACCTCTCTCATCTGTTCTGCAAGTTCGTTATCAGCCCAGCAGCCTAACACTTATTGCACCTTTTTTTGGCATATTTTTCTAAGCACCAATTTTGGAAAAGGTCCCCTCTATGGGATGTGAATGAGCTCATTATAAGGTCATGGTGTCTCCTCCATCTGGATCGTTTGTAAATTTCATTCTGAAATGCTGATACTACATTCCTGGGATTTTAATACTACCACACTGCAAAGATTCCAATAACATAAAAGAATTTGACAAAAAAATAAATAAATGAAAAACGCTACTTCCACATCAAGCGCCTTTTGTAGCCTGTTGCTTGGATACCAATAGATTAGTGAGCTTGAATGTTTTAGCATATAATCTATGTAAGACAGTGTTGGGCAACCAGCGGCCCCCCGAGCCTTTACCTGTGACCCCCAACCTGCAAGCAGAGAATAAGAGTGAATGGGAGCAACTGGCTTCCTCATCATGTGACCTACGTATCAGTGAGGTCACACAGCATTGCCAATCAGAGGAGTGGGAGGAGCTAGTGCAGTGCCTTCTGCACTACATTCTCTCCCTCCTTCCTCTGTGCCCTCAGTCTGTGCAGGTGAGTGGAGGCATGGTGGGAGATCTAAGTGGCATGGGGGGCATGTAGTGAGGCCCGAGTGGCGTGTGGCTTAGTTTCGGGACTCATGGGGGAGTGTTTTGTTGCAAGTGGGGGTCTGAGAGTATGTGGTGATATTTTGGAGCAAGTAGCGGATCTCTCTGGCATGTTGTGATGTATTTTGGTGCATGTGGCTGCATTTTGGGATGATTGATGTGAGGGTGCCGAATGTTGTTCTGAAATTGTTCTTCTTCAGAAATCCCTTTGGAGGTTGGATGGCTGCACATGTGCCCCTTGAAGTATATCGGGTTGCCCATCACTGATGTTAGAGTTAATGTTAGACTTTAACATGTAAGAGTGAATTGCGTTATACAAGGTTCGATTTAAAAATATTATCTTTTGTCTAACATCTCTACTTCTATAATTTGCAGTTAAGTAAAACCTGGATTTTAGGTATTAAGATGTAGGTAAGCCTGCCAAGCGGGCATTTTAATTACAAAAAAACAACTACAAAACACCAAAATATTCACAAGCGACTAATGAAAAGAAATGATTATAAAACATATTTTGCTTGCGCGCAGATAAAATGCCCATGAACGGCAAAGCGCTTGGGTCCTACAGCCGTAATGATGATGATAAAAATATTCCTGCCTTTTCACATTCTAATATTATTGTTTTTTAATGGCTGAGTAGTGCGTGGGCAAGCAACATTATGCAAATCTAGTGACACTGTCGCCCTTATTGCCGCTAAGATAGAATACACCATAGGTTGCGTCCCCCAGAAGCTGCCACGCGGGCACATTAGACCTCCCGTTGCTCCTTCCTCACATTGAAGAATAGTTTTGTGCCAACACATTGTATTTACTTCTACGACAATAGGAGATAAGGTAACAATTTCGTGAAAGCTCAAAGTCATCGTATTCCTGTCTTAATGATGCATATTTAGAATTAACAAGCAAAAAAAAAAACCGTAGTGGCTGTTTTTAAAGCAATATTTGCCGTAAAATATTCCCAGAGTGAACATATCCTGTTATTTGTCATATCTTAAATTTGTTTTATAATATTTTGGTGGCTACTAATTGGGACAGGTAGTATTGTTGCCAGCACGGAAAAGATGTTTTATGGCCATCTCTAAAGTCTTTTTAAAATGTCATGGAACAGAAAATAGTATCACGCTGGAGCGTTTGGGAGCTGGCAGTTCTCCCCTCGTGACAACGGAACTGTAAAGAGGTTTTTTTTTTGTGCCGTCTCCTTTTGTCCTCCTTTGCTGACTCAGAGGTTACCAGATGGGAGATCTCTACAGGGTATTTACACCCCTGCTGAACTTGTCACCATTCATTAAGGATAGGAGGGGAAGAGCCAATGTAATTCTCACAACAGTTTGCAAAGTAATCTTTGCACAGCAGCAACTTACTCTGCTTTTCTGTACTTTTGCTAATTGTGGTCAATTTGGACACACTCATCATTCTCTCCCATAGGGTTTGAAGTCATTATTTGTGTGGGTGAATAGCGCAGACAAGAAGTGTCCTTCATTGGAAAATATCAGTGATTTCTACCTCTTGAGTGAACAGTGGAAATTTCCTACAGACATAGCAGACAAGCAGATGGTACAGTGAGCTGACGGAACCTTATCCTAAAAATAGGGATAGATGGCTGAATAAGCAATATTTGTGTCCAGAGGAAGTACTTCCCTGGAGCATCTCTACTACAAGTATTAAAATATCCAAAATGTATTTAAATCAAACTTGCCAACTCTTCTGGAATGTCCGGGAGACTCCCGAAATCCGGGTCAGTCTCCGGGACTCCCGGGTGAGCAGGCAAGTCTCCCGCATCCGGCAAATGCCTGCCCGTCCTCTAGTTGCGCCCCCTGTCCGGGATCTCCCAGACTTCAGTGCCTAAAAGTAGGCAAGTATAATTTAAATGTGTGAAACATCTCTTCTACCGTACCCGTGTTAGTAAACTATAGCTGATCTACACCAGAGGCTGGTGGGCAAATTTTTTGCCACGGTGGGCGAGCACACAGCACTGGCCCATATGAGCACCTGTCTATCTATATGATGACAGTTCCACTTTAAGTATATTATGTGGCTGGCTGTATACAGTGTAAACTACGGCTCTCCAGCTATTTTGGAACGACATGTTCCAGCTTGCTCTCTGGCAGGACATGCTGTGCTTTGTAGCTCCACAACACGGAAGAGGCACTGATAAAAGTAGAGTGTCATTGACTGACGGCCCACCTACCTTGCAGCTTGTATTCCCACCTGCCTGCTTCTTCTCTGTAGCTTCTCCGGGGCAGTGCAGAGGAACGACGCCCATCCACACAGGGAGCTTGTATTGCTGTACAAAGTAAACATGTTATCTAATCACAAGTCTGATATTTTAAGTTCTCTCATTATTTTTTAAAAAAAATACCACTGTCAGTAGAACTACATTAAAAAAAAAGTATTGATTATTTGTGAAGACACAGAGGCACAGACACAAAAATGGGAAGGGAGACAGAGGTGCACATACAAAATTAGAGACAGACACACAAAGGGGAAAGAAAGGGACACACACACACAGAACACAGAGATACACACAGACACACACACACACACACACACATGGGGAGAGAGAGAGGTACCCTGACAAATTTGGAGACAGTGAGGCAAACAAGGTAAGACAGAGACAGAGGGAGATAGAAGTACGAGCATTGTGGCTGATTATCTTTCTTCCCCCCATGATACATAAGTAAAGACCAGAGGCGGGACTAGCGAGCTGTGGGCCCCGGTGCAGGGAGGCGGGTACAAGGGATCCAGGGCCCCTGACTCTCTGCATCTACCATGCCACGGGCCCCATTATCTCCATGGGCCCCAGTGCACGGCTCCTGCGGCATCAATGGTAGTTCTGCCACTGATGAAGTTAGATCTTGATTATTTCTCACCATTCTATTTGAAGTTTATTAGCTAAAATTACTGATCTAAGACTCTTCGATTGCGCTATTTTTTTTTTGAGTGTATGTCTCATTCGAAGCAGCTTATTAATGTTGTTTTAACACAGAAAATATATTCAATTTCTCAAATCTGAAAATAAGAGGCACTCAATACATCAATAAAATAATTTTATTAATTAATGAGAGATAAATGTTATATCAACTTTTATTAATGAGCTAACTTGACTGAGGTATAGTAAAACCCCTGTGAGTATTGTTGTAATTTTCTCATGCATGTTAAATGGAGTCGACAGCATTATTTTAATGGTTGTAGCTCCATTTAAGTCCCGTCTAGCACATTTGTTACCAGTAATGTATGTACACCTTTAATTTAAAGAACTGTATTTATTTCTTTTATAATCCATCAATCTGTTTATAAAGTTTGTAACTGGAAGATAATCGCCCATCTACATGTCCTGTCCATTGGATAGCAGCCATTGCCTTAATTCCCAATCAGTAAGTTAATCTTGGGTTTAACTTTGAATTAGAAAGTTTCATGACATTCTAAGAATGATGAGATTGGAAGAGTAACCTGGAATGAACTGTGGTTCTTACACGACTCTTTGTAAACCCTTCATATCCTGCTCCGAGTTGTTACACTAGAGCACATAATCCTTTCTATCGATATTTTAATGAAAGCGCCACACCTATCAGGCTCATTTACAACTGCAAGTCTTTTACAACCGTCCCTGTGGAATCTCATTTTCAGAGACTTTATGGCCGGTTTGGTTACAGTTTTATCACAACTTCCCAGCTTGTTAAACTGCTGTTCATTTATTCACGTCATAAAACACCTTTACGTTATGTTGGGTATAGTTTTGACTGTTTTTAAAGGACAACATTTTAAAATGTATTCCCCACATGTACAAGCTGGCAAAACATTGGGGGCCTGAACCCTGGAGTCCCTACATTAAAGTACAGTAAGATAATGATATCCTTAGGGAGATGTTTTACCTTATATAAATGCACAGTATTTATCTGGTAAACTACCAAATCACCATAGATTACCATGTTAGTTTTATTGTTGTCCATAGTGCTTTTTGTAAGGACAGTGGTGTCTATATATACTTAACATCTATCTGATATTGCTGTGAATACTCAATATGTTTGTTATCAGGCTATATCATACTTGCCTACTTTCGGCAAGTGTCGTCCGTGAGAGGGGCGTGACTAAAGGGCGGGAGGGGGCGGGGCGTGGCCAAACACAGCATTTTGGCCCCACCCATTCACCACAAATCACGTCATTTAGGCTAGGCAGTTGCGGGATGCGGGAGACTTACCTGCTCTCCCGGGAGTCTGTGAGACCAACCTGAATTTCGGGAGTCTCCCGGACATTCCGGGAGAGTTGGCAAGTATGGTATAGCAAGTTGACATCATCATCATCACCATTTCAAAAACAGACTTTACCACCAACTCTACCCATAATATCGGAGCTGGCTCTAGGCCACGTCTGGCTTTATGTATAATTCTGTCATGTTTGCATTTCTGTTACATCTAAATTCCAATCTATCACTTTGTCTACATAAATTCTCCCAAACACTACCGAGACCTATTCTGTCACCCAATCGCTTTCTAAAATCAGTTTAGGAGGTGGCCAAGCCTAACTCCTGAGCCAATGTTTGTGACATTTCGGCAAATCACTCTTGTCTACAGTTAGTGGTTAATATTATAATTGTATACATTCCTAGGCATCTTTCGCCATCTGGAGTCTTAGGGGTATAGTTACTAAACTGCGAGTTTGAAAAGGTGGAGATGTTGCCCATAGCAACCAATCAGATTCTAGCTGTCATTTATTTAGTGCATTCTACAAAATGACAGCTCGAATCCGATAGGTTGCTATAGGCAACAGCTCCACTTTTTCAAACCCCCAGTTTAGTAAATATAACTCTTTGTATCTAACGCAGGAACGCTAGGGCCGCAGGTGAAGCCTCAGAATGCTGCATGCAGCCTCAGGGCCGCTTGTTTCCCAGCACTGATCTCTATAAAGTGGTATCTTTGCATGTTAGATTGTTATCATTTAGGGCATAGACAATACCTTGTACTCTGTTCTTGCTTTTAGCAAGAGAAGTGTGTGTTCTCAAAGTCATATACTATATACTAAACATGCGCTCCTATAAAGCTGCATTATATTGTACCGAGTGTTAACACTTCTGAACTCTGCAGGCAAATTGACACAAAGTGGAGTGAACACAGAAATTATGTGTGTACAAATCTTTTTGCCTACATAACTTTTTTGTCTATCAATATAGCAAGTTTCTTTTAAGAATACTCATTCAGCGTTTAAAATGAATGTTTTATGTTGGTTTTAAGTCACGCTCTGACACCTATAACTAATGTAATGGTTTGTATTGGTGTTTCATCATTTATTGCAGTTTGTGGATTATTCTTTGCAATCAATGTGTCATCATTTGTCATGGATTATTGTGGTGAGTCTCCATCTGTTTCTAACAAGGTTCCATCATTTTACAATGTTTTGTATTTAACAGCTGTATGTCGCTAGTTGTTGGTTTATATCAGTGGCGGACAAGATAATATTTCACAGAGGGTGTTTGTCCGGCAAGTTAGCCATGCAATAGATCACGTTTATGACAACTGGTGGAATGGCAGAAGTTGGTGTTGCCATGTTCTGGAAGGCTGCGTGTGGCCTCTGTTGTCCACCAATAGTTTATACTGAAAAGATCATAACAGGGCATCATCTTTTACATTATTTTAATTCTCGCTTCCTTAAAACATGAAGAGGAAATTGCTGCTCATTGAGCAAGCACTGGTCGGGGACAGTCTAGAAGGGTTAGAGACACAGGAGAGCGGGATACTAAGGTAGGTAGCTGGGTCACCGTAAGGGAAGAATGTCAGTGAGGTAAGTCTCGATCTGACACAGCCCAATATATATGCCAAATTGGCATTGACATTGCCTATTGTTAAAGTAATAATTTAATTTCTTCAGCTAGAGAAACTTTAACAATAAAATTATATAATTTTTTATTTACAAATGAAAAGCTTGCGCTGTGATAATATCACTATCAATTTCAGTCTCTGACATCTCTAGTCTTTCACAGACCAGACAGTTACTTTTAGTACCAACAAAAGTAGGTTGTACTAAAATTTACAAATGTCATATTACAATTGGCTGAGAAGGTATATAGGCGTGTCTTGATCCTTTTGGTTCCCCTGGATTCAATGGAGACTTTGGAGAAAATCGTGCAAGTCTTTGTTCATCAACTTTGATTAGAAACATCTGTTCTTTGAATTAACTCCTTCATTCCTGTTCATATCCCTCTCATCAGCTCACACGCAAGGATCCAGTTGACATAATAAAACCACATCAAATATAAATGATATACTAAAATAAGATAAAACAATGTAAATGTTTTCATGTTAATAAATTGTCTTCATCCAAAATAAAACCTCTTTAACACTATGTCATTCAGGAGTCACATTGCCTCAACGGATCCCTTCCACACCAACCAGGTGAATGAATGCTCCACCATAGATAGAAACATAAGTGAGGGGCAGACAGGTAGTGGTGATAGGGGATTCAATAATTAGGAGGACAGATAGAGTAATCTATCTAAGCTCCAGGGCAATGAATGTTGACCAGTTTGCTGTCTCCCAGGTGCTTGGCTCTGGCAGGATCAGGTCCATAGATTGTTGGAAGAGCCTAAGGAGGACCCAGCAGGACCTAAGTTAGAGGTAGATGGATTGATACATAGTATTAAAATGCTTAATGGCTGATATCTCTCACTCCATTTATCCTCTGAATAATTTATTTAACTTCTTTGAATAGTTGACACGAGACATAATTGTGACAATAATATAAGGAGTTTATTTGCAAACCAAATATGGTGGTGGAGAAAAGGAGCAGGCAGTACGGCACACAAGGCCACCAAAATATACCAGCAATGCGAGTAAACTTTTCCGTGGGATATCCGCAAACATGGGTGGTTTACCAAACAGCACTCCGGGAGCACATATCTACCGTACCGGTGCACCCAATCCCGGGCACTACAGATCCCACAACTCCTTTGGGCTGAAAGGAGTGCAAACACAAGCTGAGCCACAGGAGCGGTACTTGCACCGAGACTATAGCCGACTCATCGAAGGGTGGCGGGTTCATTGTGCCCACTACCATAATGCGCTCTCCAACCACTGGCTGTCGACTGCACAGCGTTTTCTGGCAACACTGGCTTTTCTGGAGGAAATGATATTTAGACAGCTGGGGTACATTGTAAACTAAGAACTTTAGGTAAAATAGACACCAGTAAATTATTGATATGTGTTTGTTTAAAGCCACTTAGCATTGAATATTTTAGATTATGTAGCAAAAGCCAATACGCACAATTAAATGTTGCTTCTCTTGCACAAGAGGAAGGACATTTACACCTAAATAATTTTAAGTCAGAAAAAGCATCTGGTCGAGATAGCATACACCCATGTGTGCTCCTTTATCACACATGGGTGTATGCTATCTCCACCAGATGCTTTTTCTGACTTAAAATTATTTAAGTGTAAATGTCCTTCCTCTTGTGCAAGAGAAGCAACATTTAAGTTCAGTAATTGGTGGACCATTATTTCCTATATTTATGCCAGGTCCTTGCCACAAGATTGGCAGAAAGCAAATGTGTTACCAATATTGAAAAAGGGAACAAAATCAGAACTAAATGGCAAACTGGGCTGTGAAATAGCAGATACAATTTGTTGAGGATACTTATAGGGTGATGCACGTAGGCTGTAGTAATAACTATGCTATATTAAATTAGATTGGGGAAAACAGATGAAAAATGACTTAGGAAAACTAGTTGAAAAGAAGAGGAGTAGACAGTAGTACACAATGCCAGACAGTGGCTGCAAAGGCAGAGATATCCTGTGATGCATAAAAAGGGGTATGGACTACATTTTGAATATAATGTATACCTTTGGGCATAGGAGAACTCAGAGGATTCATAGGACAGAAATCTCATTAATAAAGGGAATGGAAGGGTAAATTAAAAGGAGATGTTTTCTTTGGAGAAAATATGCCTTTGAGGTCATGCAATATGTATAAGTACATTTAAGGTCAATGCAAAGATTTATCTAACAACCTTTTCATACAGAAGACAATAGAATATCAATTGCAAATAAAAGAGACAGTTTCACCATCAGCATAGGGCCCGATTCTTTATTGTAAGGGTGGTTAATGGAAACTTTCCTAACATAATTGAAAAATGGATTTGGTAACTTTTTTATTGTTTGGGGTGAGTAATCCATGAAATGTGTCCAATTGCCATTTTTTCTTAGAAAAGAATGTTTTTCACCCAGTGAGGTTAAATTGGCAAATGTCACAGAATGAGGGTTTTGTTTTGCCTTTCTCTAACACACTTACAATTAAGGGATGTTTAACCTGATGGGGCTATGACTTTCTTCAAGCTTATAAGTATTGTAGAATAATCAGGGGAACAGATACCATCTTCTGGGGGAAGATGGCGATGAACAACAGCAGTAAACCACACAAGTCCAGAGGTTTCAGTTTAAAAACCACAGCTAGTTTATTCACCAGCTTGCCATCAAAACAAAACATAAACAAATCCTAGCCGTCTGGCTACTAGCTAATACATTTTAGCGACACCCTCTCTCAGGTGTTGGACCTTGTGTCCAAACACACAGTCAACATATCATTACTCACCACAGCAGAGTGTCTCAGGAGGTAACTCACCTCATCCCCAGGTCTGAGACAATAACTGCATATTCTAGCTGCCTTTTCACAGGCACCTCACTGGTGCATCTCTTGATCAGTCTGTTTAGAGACTGGCAGACTAGAACACCCAGACTGGGCCTTATGTATGGAGCCCACCCTTCTCTTTCTCCATACATAACACCAGGGACCCTTACCATGTTTTGTTATCACATGGGAACACTATGTGGGAAACTTTTCCAAAACATCTACATCTTCTCCCTGGTGTTTTGTTGTACACAATGCTGGAAGCCTGGGACACGTACCTCGGTCATTTAGCCTTCTTCCAGTGACTCTGTCACAGTATGTAACATGTAACTTTCAATTTTGAAAATAAGGCTGATACTCTATGGAATAATTACTTTGATAATCCCCTCCAACTTGTTAGACTGAATATTCATCTACTGCAACTTGTAGACTGCCTGTCCCTGTTTTGCAAAAATAAATACATAAGATATATAAAAAAGTTGCAGAAGAAGACGGTGAACTTCTTGTTGCGATCTCTTAATAGGGCACCACCTCCAGCACATGTGATATTCAGATAATTGACTCTACCAGAGCAGACTTTTTAAAACATCATAATTTGCTTTGCATACAGTTTTCCTCACACCACATTGCTCCGCTTAATGATGTTCCCAAATCGTGTATTTTTATATCTCTCGCGCACAATTATAATCTGACTTTAGGGAGCAATCACATCACCCAGATTCTGCCACCCGCGGGGAACAAATCCCTTGACACAGTGCAGACTTCTCAAGGTGAAGCTGTATCTCTTATATAAGTTATTAGTTTATATGCCGGCAGCAGTGTCAGATGATCTATACACAGGATAGGGCTCTGCTTAGACATCTGAAACACTCTAACATCGTTATGAAAAATGGATAATTCATTTTCCCCATTTCATTAGTTTCATATTAATAAAAAAAAAAGCTGCACCTCTTCCCAAGGGGATGTTTTGTACTCTGTGTACTCGCATGTTCTGCAATTTAAAATATATGACTGTAATTCAACACTTTCCTCTGTGCATAGATATTAGCAGAATCATGAGCGGTTTTACGTTTCATCTTCATTTAGAGGTGGGTCGCGGGTTAACCAGGTTGTAATCAAAGAGCTGCACATACAGGATAATTGCTCTGTTTCTTCTGACCTCTTTGTGCCACAGAAAACGCAATAAGAATACACAAAAGTGTTTATAAAATCTACATTTAATTCAGAATGAGGCACTTTCTCCATATCTATTCACTAAATGCAAAAAGTGACCGTTAGCTGGTTACCTTGGTAACGTAAGGACAATGCTTCTTTTGCTGGGTGTTATTTTAACTGTTGCTAAAAGATATTAGAATATTATTATTTGCAAAAGTTTAAGGGACCCTTCAGCTGACGATGAAGTATAGCTCCCAGAATTCTTTGCACGTCAACCTCTTCTGTGCATTGACCCCCCCTTTGCAACAAGACTTTGACCGTAGCATTACCTGGCAGTGTATACTGTACAGTATGTTTACAATGCATTTCTATTATATAAAAGTGATATAATTGGATAGTCCACAAAAGTGAATAAGTTTAAGTGAATCTGTCATCTACACACAGTGGAGGCATCTGGTGTCTAGGCTGCCTCTCTGTTCTCCTGAAGACTCCCTAGAAGAAGTATAGGCATTGCTTGACACATATCACCCCAAAAGTTGCTAAGGTGATTGGCAATGGAATGTTGGTGATGGGGCCACTTTTAAGTAGTTTAAATCCACAAGACAATTTCTCACCACCCAGTCGAAATGTTGTGTATTATTGATGCAGTGTCTAGAAGCAGATAATAGGGAATTACCCTGATGCTAGGGTACATAGAGTATTTGCTGATTATGCAAAACCGAACCCATACTCAGGGGAGAGCTGGCAAATTTTAGCCCGGGGGGCAACACTCAACTCATCAGCCTATTGGGAACGTTTTAAAGGAAAAAAATGCAGGTAAGCCATTGATCCAACCCAAGGTAACCCATTATGGGCCTGACTTGGGGGGCAGATGCCAGATGCCCTCCTGCCCCCATGCCAGCCTGCCCATACTTCACCACTGAACTAAATCGACAAGTAATCAACCCACTTGTGTACAATAAAATGTGAACATGGGTAGGAATTAGGGCAACCACAGTTGTTTTTGTTATCATTCTTCATGTCCTGCTCATGTGGGATGTCCCCAATGGAAAAAGAACAAGTAGCCAATCAAATGTTCAGAATGATTACAGCAGCACAGATTACTTCAGAAGACAAGTGAGCTGATCTTGCGGGAGTCAGTGACCGGTCCACTTATGTGATTATATTAGTGAGGACAGGGCTGCATGTGACAGGTGCAGTGACATGATGTGAGGAGGGGAATGGAGGCAGCAGGAAACCACAGACTGAAAGTTATATAGTGGAAGGAGCAGGGTCCCCAGCAGCATAGAGTATATCAGGAGAGGAATGATGTGTTAGTCAGGACAGGGCTGCATGTGACAGGGTCAGTGACATGATGTGAGGAGAGGAATGGTGGCAGCAGGAAGCCACAGACTGAGAGTTTTATAGTGGAAGGAGCAGGGTCCCCAGCAGCATAGAGTATATCAGGAGAGGAATGATGTGTTAGTCAGGACAGGGCTGCATGTGACAGGGTCAGTGACATGATGTGAGGAGAGGAATGGTGGCAGCAGGAAGCCACAGACTGAGAGTTATATAGTGTAAGGAGCAGGGTCCCCAGCAGCACAGTGTATATCAGGAGAGGAATGATGTGTTAGTCAGGACAGGGCTGCATGTGACAGGGTCAGTGACATGATGTGAGGAGAGGAATGGTGGCAGCAAGAAGCCACAGACTGAGAGTTTTATAGTGGAAGGAGCAGGGTCCCCAGCAGCACAGAATATATCAGGAGATGAGTGATGTGTTAGTGAGGACAGGGCTGTATATGACAGGGGCAGTGACATGATGTGAGGAGAGGAATGGAGGCAGCAGGAAGCCGCGTACTGAAAGTTTGATACTGGAATGAGCAGGGTCCCCCAGCAGAAAGTAACGATATGAGGTTTCAGTTACACTGATAAAAGAAGATTGTGTCACCTCTATATGAAACCAAGTGCATACATCCCATATTTTTTCCCGCCCCTCTCACATCTGTGATGTGGATGGCTGGCTTGGCTGGGACTTCATGTATCATTTCAGTAATGAGACTGTGTATGAGGAGGTTCTGTTCTGATATAATTAATGCCTTTCACCTCCAAGTGAACATTTCTGAAAAGTGGAGGAGGATTTATTTCTGCTTGCACAATTCAAGCGTGATGTTTCCTATATATACCTGCTGCCCTGTAAATACACAGATTTATGTGTGCAGGATACAATGACTAGTACTGCGTTCTACAATGGTAGAGAACTATGTATATATGTGACTCTGCTACACGGCTCATACATGGAGTGTGAAAGTCCAGACTTGCACATGTGGATCCTGAGATTGCGATACCTAGTTGTGGAAATGGTGGTGTATACAGTGGTATGTCATACTGCCACTTCTACTACTGCCTTCATTGTAACACTATCACATTCCAGTCACTTACATTATACATATATATACAGTGGTAGAAGTGGGGTGTATACAGTGGTATGTCATACTGCCACTTCTACTACTGCCTTCATTGTAACACTATCACATTCTAGTCACTTACATTATACATATATATACAGTGGTAGAAGTGGGGTGTATACAGTGGTATGTCATACTGCCACTTCTACTACTGCCTTCATTGTAACACTATCACATTCCAGTCACTTACATTATACATATATATACAGTGGTAGAAGTGGAGGTGTATACAGTGGTATGTCATACTGCCACTTCTACTACTGCCTTCATTGTAACACTATCACATTCCAGTCACTTACATTATACATATATATACAGTGGTAGAAGTGGAGGTGTATACGGTGGTATGTCATACTGCCACTTCTACTACTGCCTTCATTGTAACACTATCACATTCCAGTCACTTACATTATACATATATATACAGTGGTAGAAGTGGGGTGTATACAGTGGTATGTCATACTGCCACTTCTACTACTGCCTTCATTGTAACACTATCACATTCCAGTCACTTACATTATACATATATATATACAGTGGTAGAAGTGAGGTGTATACAGTGGTATGTCATACTGTCACTTCTCCTACTGCCTTCATTGTAACACTATCACATTCCAGTCACTTACATTATACATATATATACAGTGGTAGAAGTGGAGGTGTATACAGTGGTATGTCATACTGCCACTTCTACTACTGCCTTCATTGTAACACTATCACATTCTAGTCACTTACATTATACATATATATACAGTGGTAGAAGTGGAGGTGTATACAGTGGTATGTCATACTGCCACTTCTACTACTGCCCTCATTGTAACACTATCACATTCTAGTCACTTACATTATACATATATATACAGTGGTAGAAGTGGAGGTGTATACGGTGGTATGTCATACTGCCACTTCTACTACTGCCTTCATTGTAACACTATCACATTCTAGTCACTTACATTATACATATATATACAGTGGTAGAAGTGGAGGTGTATACAGTGGTATGTCATACTGCCACTTCTCCTACTGCCTTCATTGTAATACTATCACATTCTAGTCACTTACATTATACATATATATACAGTGGTAGAAGTGGAGGTGTATACAGTGGTATGTCATACTGCCACTTCTACTACTGCCTTCATTGTAACACTATCACATTCTAGTCACTTACATTATACATATATATACAGTGGTAGAAGTGGGGTGTATACAGTGGTATGTCATACCGCCACTTCTACTACTGCCTTCATTGTAACACTATCACATTCCAGTCACTTACATTATACATATATATATAGTGGTAGAAGTGA
The DNA here is from genome assembly GCF_038048845.1 of Mixophyes fleayi. NCBI lineage: Eukaryota > Metazoa > Chordata > Amphibia > Anura > Limnodynastidae > Mixophyes > Mixophyes fleayi. The sequence goes on from NC_134407.1 coordinate 16,834,332, forward strand.
GGTGTATACAGTGGTATGTCATACTGTCACTTCTACTACTGCCGTCATTGTAACACTATCACATTCTAGTCACTTACATTATACATACATATACAGTGGTAGAAGTGGGGTGTATACAGTGGTATGTCATACTGCCACTTCTACTACTGCCTTCATTGTAACACTATCACATTCCAGTCACTTACATTATACATATATATACAGTGGTAGAAGTGGGGTGTATACAGTGGTATGTCATACTGTCACTTCTACTACTGCCTTCATTGTAACACTATCACATTCTAGTCACTTACATTATACATATATATACAGTGGTAGAAGTGAGGTGTATACAGTGGTATGTCATACTGTCACTTCTCCTACTGCCGTCATTGTAACACTATCACATTCCAGTCACTTACATTATACATATATATACAGTGGTAGAAGTGATGTGTATACAGTGGTATGTCATACTGCCACTTCTACTACTGCCATCATTGTAACACTATCACATTCCAGTCACTTACATTATACATATATATACAGTGGTAGAAGTGATGTGTATACAGTGGTATGTCATACTGCCACTTCTACTACTGCCTTCATTGTAACACTATCACATTCCAGTCACTTACATTATACATATATATACAGTGGTAGAAGTGGGGTGTATACAGTGGTATGTCATACTGTCACTTCTCCTACTGCCGTCATTGTAACACTATCACATTCCAGTCACTTACATTATACATATATATACAGTGGTAGAAGTGATGTGTATACAGTGGTATGTCATACTGCCACTTCTACTACTGCCTTCATTGTAACACTATCACATTCCAGTCACTTACATTATACATATATATACAGTGGTAGAAGTGGGGTGTATACAGTGGTATGTCATACTGTCACTTCTACTACTGCCTTCATTGTAACACTATCACATTCCAGTCACTTACATTATACATATATATACAGTGGTAGAAGTGGAGGTGTATACAGTGGTATGTCATACTGCCACTTCTCCTACTGCCTTCATTGTAATACTATCACATTCTAGTCACTTACATTATACATATATATACAGTGGTAGAAGTGGAGGTGTATACAGTGGTATGTCATACTGTCACTTCTACTACTGCCGTCATTGTAACACTATCACATTCTAGTCACTTACATTATACATATATATACAGTGGTAGAAGTGGAGGTGTATACAGTGGTATGTCATACTGCCACTTCTACTACTGCCTTCATTGTAACACTATCACATTCTAGTCACTTACATTATACATATATATACAGTGGTAGAAGTGGGGTGTATACAGTGGTATGTCATACTGCCACTTCTACTACTGCCTTCATTGTAACACTATCACATTCTAGTCACTTACATTATACATATATATACAGTGGTAGAAGTGGGGTGTATACAGTGGTATGTCATACTGCCACTTCTCCTACTGCCGTCATTGTAACACTATCACATTCCATTCACTTATATTTTCCATACCACCACTTGTAAATTTCCACCTCAACCACTGGCGATACCAATAAGAGAACAGCATTGGTACTGCCTCAATTCGGAGGCAATTTTCACGAGGGATAGGGCTTTCCTCTGTTTGATAAATAAACCCCTTTATGTTTACTTGCTAACTTGCTATTCTCATGCATTATTTGCACCAATTTATTCCTAGAGGAGATACCTAAATACTATTAAAGAAGTGCATCTTTATGTATTATACGCCTCAAAAGATAAGGAGCTGCAAATATTTAGGAAAAGAGAAGTTGAAAAGACTTCACAATTATTAATGACTTCAGAGCCGATGAGAATATGTTGTTGCAGAAGCTGTAGAAAATTGTCAGTTAAAGCTCTGTTCCATCAACAGGCTTAAAAATGTGTCTAATATCCTGGGCACACGAAAAACAGAGGCTCGCATGAATAATAAAATAGGGAGAACTCGAGTTAAAATAAATGCGTCTTCAGAGATTTGTCTACCTCTTGAATGATGGAAAGTTGGCAAGCTTTCTGCTTACATAGGTATATTGAGTGGGAATGAGCTGGTTCTGTATGGTACCAGGTTCTCAATCCCCATGGCTGCTGCATTTGCTCCTTTACATGTCTATTTTCCAGTCCATAAATTCCATTGGTGGAACAAGTATTAGATTTCAAACCTTTGTACCTCTTCTTTACAGATAAACTGCAATTCAGCCAGTAGTTGTGATGAAACAAGCAGCTAAAGGAGAATTTATTAATCCTTTAAAAAAAAGATTAATGGAGTTGTTGCCCATAGCAACCAGTCAGATTCTAGCTAGAATGTAATAGACAAATAATAGCTAGATTGTTGTTGGTTGCTATGGGCAACACACTATTTAAAACTATTTAAAAGGTTTGATAAATCTACCCCAGGTCTTGTCTGAACATAACAACAGTACAAAACACCAGTGATAAAACTGTACTCAACAATTTGATCATTAATACTGTGTGAGATCCACTTACTGTAAACATATTAAAGTACTGAGAGAGGACTTATGCTTGTGTGAACGTCGGCTTCAAAATGATGCATTAATATCATTTTAAGAGTCCTTAAAAGTGTTTAAAAGCAGTTTTCAGAGCATCAGAACACTGGCCATATTTTTACATAATCATTACTTCTTAGTCCAAAGGAAAACATATGGTAGGTTTCACAATGGATTATGTGATCAGGATGAAAAAGGGAGAATGAGGCAGTTTTGTAGAAAAAAAAAAAGTTGAATATAAACCTCAGTGGCACAGAGCATAATGCAAAGAAAAGTACATTGTGCTGATCAGTATTCCGCGTGCAGCTTCTTACTGATGCCTGACCATTATGTATCGGGAGACCCTGGAGACACGTAGACGGGTGGAAGCTAGCATGCAAATGGGCACATAAAATCTGAAATTAGAACAAGTCTATATATAGGGAGAACTCTTAGTGTCCCAATAGTTATAGGTGTGTTGTGCTAGTTATGATATAATTACTATAAGGTAGCTTTTATGCGGTGTGTGGAAGCAAACGTGCAATTATTCAACATTGGAGCATAGTTTTTTTTTCAGTTTTATTTTACAGAGAAACATTACCATTATACTTTGCAGTAAGTGCTGTGTCAGGCAAAACACTAACAAATAGTTTGAAATGAACCCTTGCTCCGCTTCTGAAGTTACTGGGCTGAATAATGGTCAAGATGCTTATAACGCTCCATAACCACTGCCGTCAAAGATAATGTTTTAAATAGTGTTTCTTAAAGCTAATAAAATCATATTGTTATGCAAGTCTAGTTGCTATCCAATAACGATTGTCGATTGCCGAAAATGTGGTTCCAAAGCACAATGTGATTTAATAGCCAAAAGTAGCAGAATAACAATCAGAATAAAATAAGTACAGCCGTCACTTATCGCAGGCGCCCTGGATCCAGTGTACAGTCATTCAGGTCTGAAGGCTGTGGTCAAGTAGACTGTCCACTAGATCCAGAGCCCCTGCTTATATACAGTCAGTGAATACAGTAAAACAATGCGGATGATGTGGCTTGCTTCTATAGGTCCAGGCTTCAGGAGGGACCAGTGTAATGCAAGTCATAGGCCAGTTCAAACGAAAATATCCAAAGGTGGGGATGAGCTCTCCAGGGGATGCACTCCGATTTTTCCCGCCAAGAATCCAGTTTAGACTAGTCTATTTACATTACACAGACAGTATCATTTTAAACATTAATTCCCTATCATTGCTAACTAGAGTATGTAATGTGCGATCCCTTCGGCAAATGAACCGAACAACTGCGGATAAATAGGGGTTTAAAATGATACTAAACATGACATAATTCCTGTAACCTGAACCTTTGATTTCACTAACATGTATATAACTTTAAATATTAACCTTAAACCTTGCTACATTTTGACATAAATAACTATGTTAGTGTGTAGTAATTACCAATGTGTATGTTTGTGTGAATACGTGTAAATGTGTAAAACCTGTTATTGCCACGTGTTGCGACTGAATACGCTTCCCCACGCCATAGCGTGCTCTACGCATAATTTTCAGACAAAGACGATCAAGTTTGCTAGATATTAATTGAAATGACTTTATCCAATTATCTGACTTCGACAATATATATGGGGATGGTGAAACCTGTTGGTAAGAGTGACCTCATACCCACTTCCGCCTATAGTTGGGAGCAGCGGTGACGCTTTGTGAGCTTTTGGGTGCTGTCTGCACTGTTTGCACACGTTAACGGTATGTGAACACAAGGGTGTGAATGAGGTCTACTCAGACCGACTGTCAAACGCAAATGTGTTTGACATATGGTTATACTTGCCAACGCTCCCGAAGAGTCTGGGAGACTCACGAATTCGGGTAGTTCTCCCGGACCCCTGGGAGAGCAGGCCTTTCTCCCAGATCATGCTCGCTTCCTAGTGGATTTTGGCCGTGCCCCCACTGGGCCATGACGCAATCACAATATTTTTCCGCATGGGCTAAGATGACTCGATACGGGGTGCCAGAGCCCCTGCACTTATCACTTGACCTCCCCTTTAGGAGGGATGTTGGCAGGTATACATAGGGCGTCACTGGTGTTTTCCTAAAGCCAGTAGGTAACCAGCCTGACCTGCCAGGATCCCCTGCACCAAGATCAGTGCCCACTACAAGAAAGGAAAGTGTGCTTCGTAGTCACTCTCTCTGCTTATTCCTCCCCTCACAACAGTTTAAGCAGGTAAAGGCGGAACAGATATATATTTTTTAGTAACTAACGTTTTTATATTAAAAGACACACGCACGCTCTGCAACTGGTATCAGTTTACTTTAAAGAAAAGTTACTATATACACCACGAAGCACAGACAAACTGCATTACTCAGACTAAATGATAGTTTAAATGTATTTGTGTTTAGGGAGTTATTGGATTTATTGATACTTATCTACTCAAAAGACCAAAATGAGGAGTACTCTGAAAGAAAGGAGGGACTGGGACAGGGGGATTTATATAGTTAATCGGCGCTGACAACTGACAGATACTCAGGTATAGCTGGTTGAGTGTCTTTAGTGGCGAGTGTGTAAGAAAACGTTTTGCTGTGAACTATGACATGAAATAAAGGGCTCACTTCCTGTCCTGCAAATATCTTATCATTTCACGAATGTTATGCTGTGGTTCTGGGCCGCCATCAGGGGGGTACGGGGGGTACTGTTGTACCGGGCCCAGGCTCACCGGGGGGCCCGGCTGTGGCGCAACACAGGGGGTCCGCTGTCTTCCAGTGTCCGTTGGTCTCCACTGCGTCTCCGCTGGTCTGCGCTGCTGTCTGTTGCTGTCTTCAGCCTGCCTGGCAGCGTGACAGCCAGGCAGTAGAATGCGATCGCAGGGTTGGAGGAATCATTCCCCTGCGATCATGTGATCTGCCTGTGACAGCCAGGCAGCTGCCAATCATGATCGCAGGGGAATCATTGCTCCGCCCCTGCGATTATGTGATGTTCCCTTCTCACTGATTGTGTGGTGTGACCTGACGTCACACCACTGTTCCCACCGCTGCAGAAGAAGAGGCAGCAGCTGCAACATCTCAAACAGTAAGTATATTTTAAAGATTTTTTTTTCAGGTTTTCCTGTTTGGTGGGTGGCCCGGCCGCGTCATTTGTACTGGGCCCCATGATATCTGATGGCGGCCCTGCTGTGGTTTAATGAAGAACCCTCAGAAACTGGTGACATGTTGATCCTCCCTCCATAAATGCAAATGTGCTTTACCAGGCGTGTAGGGAAACGGTTCAGTATCATGGGGATCAATGATAGCAGTGCCCGTTCTATTGTCAGATCACCATGCATGCAATCCAACGGCACCCTGTTATCCAGCCTGGTGCCCACGTCGGGCCCAGACATTGATTCAGTCTATTCTAGTTTACCACGTGTTCTAAAACGTAAAAAGAACTCTTCATAATACAGCAGTTTTGTGAACTATACAATATAAGATTAGAATGTTGGTAACCAATAGTATCTAATGAGAACCCTGTGCACACTGAAAAAAGTGGGACAAGTAAAGTATGAAAATAATATGGCTGCTATCAGGTGTAAGTAGATGTTTGTGGCCCCCATAACAAAATTTTGTAGAGACAAAATGTACATGTATGCTAGAGGGGGCAATACCTTCACCACCCAAAAGCGAAAATATCACTTATACCATACTTGCCCATTCTCTTGATATGTCTGAAGACTTCGGACTTCCGGGTAGGTTTTGCGGCCTCCCAGAACAGTAGGCCGTTCTCCGCATCCTGCCCACTTTCTAGTGAAGCGGGGCAGGATGGGTGCCTCCATGGCGCGATTTGCGATAAATGAAAAGCTAGGTGAGTTGCAGGGCCAAATTAATGCAATTCACTGCGCCCCTCCCCTCCTCCATCCTCACACTTCACCTCCCCTCTGGGATCTCCCGGAGGGTAAGAGTAAAAAGTTGGTAAGTATGATGACTTAAACACATAGGGGACTTTGCCAGGGCTAGCGGACCTCCCTCTCCTTTATCCCCTGTTATTCATACTTGCCAACTCTCCCGGAATGTCCGGGAGACTCACGAAATCTGGGTAGGTCTCCCGGACTCCCGGGAGAGCAGGCTAGTATCCTGCATACTGCAATTTACTCACCAAAATAACCCCATTCACGGTGAATTGCGTCATTAACCCAGCGACAAAATGACGGTTTTGTTGCGGGGGTGGGGCCAAAATGATGCGATTGACCGTGTCCCGCCCTCCTCCCACCCTCCAACCACGCCCCCTGCCCGGAATCTCCCAGAATTCACTGTTCAAAGGTTGGCAAGTATGCTGTTATTATGTTGGTTCCATCTTTGGCTGCAAACAAAGGGTCGTGGGTGATAATATCCCGGTGCTGCCCACAGTGAGATCTCTCACAACTATGATTTGGGCACAAACCGGGCTCACTCAGTTTACACATCCACCACATGCGTAATTTCTGATATTGTAAAAAACCCAAAGGCCAGAAAATCTATTTATTTTTAAACCTTAACAGAAATATTAATATATTCTAGACAGAACTTACCGTACAATTACAGTGACAATATAATGACAGTAAGTTCTTGTAATGGTAATTATACACTTATGTTTTTATATTGTTACCAGGATAATTATGTTATTTTCCTCCTCACCACCACCAGCGAGTCTCAGATTTCAAAGTGCAATAAAATAATAGCTGTTTAGATGTAAAATAGCCCAATTATTCAGTTAATAAAGAGGTAGAGCTGTTGACCGCTTTGAAAACACGACGCTGTATAATTAAACCTGTGCCAGAGGAAGCATGAGTCCGTTTTATTTCCCTTTTATATAAAAATTGAAGAGCCGCGCTTAGGAAAAACAAAGTTGTTTTACGTTTTAACTCCTAGTCGTCCTAAAAATGAGCTTAGCAGACACTGTGTTAGCTTTGAAAGCAGAATATTGACGGGATGTCGGCAAGGATTGTAATATGGGGCTTCTCCATTTAGAACAAAATAAATCGAATGTGCCTTTATGTCGTTCAAGACTAACTACCAGTCATTATCACCTGGTAAGTAGTCATTACTTAAAGGGCCATTACGCTGAAATTATGGAGAGTATAATATGATTGGTTTTAGCTGCAGAGCAAAATTAATATACTGTATTTTTCCGAGATTCATTTTGTGTTGTGTAATTTAATTCACATTCTTTTTTCCAGAATAAGAGGTTTCTCCCCAGATTTGGTGTTACTGGGCTGTGCAGCAGGGTTGTGTAAAGCTACTAGAATTCAGTTCAACACAATTCAGCCAAATTTCAGCTTAAAATGTGTGAATTGTTAAATACTGCCAGTAAATAACGATTGGCTTCGATGTGCTCTGCCCACTTACTCTCAGCTATTTACAATCTTTCTGAAAACAGAATTGTATTTTTACCCCCTGTCTAATACGGCCAGCAGTGATGATATTGGAGATACATGTGTCAGGTTTTGAATTGTGCTTTGGAATCCTTACAAATATATTAAGTGATGGTGACTGAGAACACTTCACAATTGTCATCAGCTGTAGCTTCAGTAACATAATGATCAACATGTAGATTATCTTCATCACACTCATCACCATAAGCAAGGACAACAGCCCTAGGGGCCTGATTCATTAAGGTAACTAAAGTATAGTGTGCAAGTCTTCAGAGAATTGTGCAAGTAATTGGGGCATACGTAACCGTATTCAACTACAAGCGGATCTGAAGCAACTTTCTTTGTGTTGAATAACGGTCTAGATGCTCTCTGCTCCGACAGACAGAATACACTGCTGGAGACGTCCAATGCATATGTGGAATATAACGTCCCAGCAAAACGCACAGGAAAATAAATAAATCAATTTTTGTCCTTTTAATAATAGTCATTAATTAAACTTTTGTTTTCCAAAACTTTTTTCTTCCATTCTTTTCAATGAAATAAATTTATCATGTTGTTATTAATGTCTACTGTAAATAAAGTGCATTTTTATATTTTTGAAATGCAAACACATGTTCTAGCCTGCATACGGGACTGTCAGCTATCAATCGGCACTTACACCTGCCCAGTAACTGATAAGACAGAAAGACTCGTATCTTAGAGATACCCAAAGCTTGACTAAAGCGCTGCTATGTGCGCTTGAGCATGGCACGCCCTTACTGTACATTGACTACGTGCACAAGCCCATTCCCCTCCCCGTTCCTCCTGTGACATCTTAGAAATGGATGTTTTTGTGTCCACTGGCGTATAGTCCATTTCTGGACATGCACAGTGCGATTTTATGCAAAATATGGCATGTATAGGCTTTTACATTCCTTAATTAATCAGGCCCTAGATGTGCAATTAAAGTTCCTTTTTATTTTTGGGACTCACATCTGGTCCTTCAGGGGGTCCCTGATGCCTTTCCATGGATGAGGGCCAATGTTCAGAGCTTTGTTCCCTGTTGACCTTGACTGATCCTTTGTGCACATACTATACACTGGACTATTGCTATGTTATCTGTGTCACTCATGAGCCTGCTAAACGGCAACTGCATCTAGTTGCGTAAATGTTTTCTCTTCATCATCACTGCTTGATACAACTTTGCAAGCAGTTTCTAAAAGTCTGGTTATCTAATGTAATTTTGTGGTGCTATGCCATCAAGATCTGCAAACACAGATTGGTTTGCATTAGACACAAGTGACAAATTATAACAAAAATCTAAATACATTTTATGTGTATCAGCACCACTTTTATTTTCTTCGTTACCACTGACACTAGCATTGCTTCTTTTCTTATAAAATGTACCAGATTTAGGCTTACCACTTGGTAGTAAGTGTTCATCGTCTTCTGACCACCTTTGAGCATGGGGAGAGATTAATGTTCACCCTCAACATATTTCTGTTGCAGTATTAATATTTATCACTATATGCTCATCCTCAAACTGCTTTGTAGAGTCACTGTCATTTAATTGTTATTTCAGTACTTTATTTTCAACATTGGTAGGACCTGACATATTGTCCTCAAAGATTTGAATAAATAAAGAAATCCTTATATCATGATTTGATAAAGGGGGTGATAGAGATTAACATGTTTCATTATCATCATCATCATCTGAATTGTCAGCATCAAACAACGTTTTGTTGGTGGGGGGGCTGCTTTTCTTCACACAAGTTGCCACCAGATATGGCTCTGGACGTTAGATTCCAGTGGGAATTCATCTTTGTTGATAATCCAATGCGAATAAAATAAAAACAATAATTATAATGGTAACCTCCGCGCTGAATGACTGTTTCTTAATTAATTAATTAATTAATTAATTAATGGATGTATATTAATGGCAGGCGGCTAAACACCAGCTGCCCACGTGTTTGACCCTGTGTACAGAAAAACATTTCCCAATGAAATAGAGTTTACCTGACCACAGAAAAACAGTAATACCTTGTTTATTCCTTACTAGAACATTTATTTTCTTTACTTTTAGCTTTAATCACTGCACCCACTTTATTAATATTGTTTTTGTCTTTCCTGGCTGTTGAAAATGTACAATTTTAATGATAGTAAATAACACTCCTAGGGGTATATTTACTAAACTGCAGGTTTGAAAAAAAAGTGGAGATGTTGCCTGTAGCAACCAATCAGATTCTAGGGCCTGATTCATCAAGGTATGCAAACTCATACGCATCTGCTAAACGGGACTTGAGCTACGTAAAACACCACATACGCAGCGCAAACAGAGCAGATACGGCACTCAAAGTCAACTAAATCTCAAACTCCAACGCAAATATAAGGGTTTGCGTCACTCAAAGTATGAAACATGAGTTTGCGTACCTTGATGAATCAGGCCCCTAGTTATCATTTATTTAGTGCATTCTACAAAATGACAGCTAGAATCTGATTGGTTGCTATAGGCAACATCTCCACTTTTTCAAACCCGCAGTTTAGTAAATATACCCCCTAATGCCTTTTTGCTTTCCTAATTACTTTGAATCATTCTGTATTTTCTGAGGTAGTAAGATACAGTATGCTAAAAAAAATTACCAAGTTCTACACAACACAGGAAAACAGATATCTCCTAGTCTGCAATCTGCATACATGAATAAACGTTGGCCTCTGCACCTTCAAACTCATTCCTCTAGCAGATAGTAACGTGGTTAGGTGCTATATCATCTGTCTTGTATTATTGTGTGCTCTTGAAGCCAGCCAATCAGAAATGCTTTCTCCATCCCTATCTTATCATACCACTTTATTGTGAATTAAGGCCAGATGAGACTCATATTATTAGTACCCTATGTGACCAATAGCCAGATTGGTTGCATTTGATCATATTTTAGGGTTATCGAATAATAATATAAAATGCATACCCTGCCTGCAAAGCATGCTGGTACTTGTAGTTTCACAACAGAGCCACATGTTGGCCAGACCTGCACTAGAATATGACTGGTATAACAAAACTCTTATATTACTATTTGAACCTTTTAGAAGCAGCCAGATTTGTAATTCTCTAAAGATACTTTGCACTGATCTGTGGAACTGTCCTATTCCCACAGCCCTGATGGACGCTATTGTTTTGTTTTTTTCCACACTACCACCTATGTTATATGATATCTTGATATTTTTTTGACTGCTATATTATTGCTATGTGTACTTTATTCCCTCAAGTAATTATTTTTTTTTCTCTACCTCGCAGTGTGAAATGATTGGCGTTAAATTGTCACCTGCACCCAAAGTGAACTTGTGCGCCGCTTTAAATGAAGAAATATTGCGACTATTGTCGTGGGATCTAAGTGCAGTATTGGAAACTTACTTCTGCTCATTTCCCAATGATATAGAAATGATAGCAGTAACCTTTAAACACCCCAGGGGCACACATAATATTATACAGCAGGCGCTGCATGTCTTTATAGAGGGATAAATATTGATATTCATGACAATGTTATAGAACTGCAAAGGGATAGATACATACAGAATTGTTCTTTAGTTAATGGACGCTAGATATATGCAATAGAATTTTAGAACAGGTGACAAAGAGCAGAATAAATCAATCTCAAAGTAAATAAACTCACACTCTTCAATATGCTCACAATATTATTATGGTGTTTTATTTGTACGGTACTTCTGCTCCTTTCTATTGTAAGTCCTAGTGATAAATTACAGCTGTGTCAGCACTTTCCAAAATAATTTAATTAGCTTGCGGTGCAAACCAGAGTTGTCAACATTTGATTAGAATTCCCAGCGATACAAACCACTTGCAGTGTCGCTTAGATGGACCTATCCTGGCGTGCTCGCTGAATGCTGTTCCATTGTCTTTTAAATGCTCCTCTTCACTATATATTCACTTACAAAGGCTGAATTTCAACACGCACGTCGTAAAAAAATCGTACTGTGCAATTTCGATATTTAAAAAAAGTTTCCAGGGACGTATTTTTGGAAACTCGGGATCGCCTCTGGGAGTTAGGGACCGTTGCCAGCTTTGTGTACAGTCTGGCAGAGAAAACAAATGCTGCTTGATTATACAGAGGCTGAAATCCCACTTTATAACAAGCTGCTGACTGCATGGCCTTCGGTTTGAGTCAAAACTGTAGCACGGGCTTAGGCAGGGCATGCTGGCGCTTGTAGTTCCACAGTAGCTGTCGCTGCCACAGGTCGCCATGGACAATTTGTAATATCGCTTACACACAGTTTGTAACTGGCCAATTTTTTTTTTTTAGTCTCAAGTCTACAGAAATGATTGTCGTCTAATCACGTCTATGGTTTTCAATATCATTATCATTGTTATCTTGTATTTATAAAGTTCTGCCGTATTAGGAAGCGCTGTAAATTGAGGCTGCCATAATAAGAATAAACTACGCACAATATAATGACATTAAACTGAAGGTAAAGATGGCCCTGCTCAACCATCTTACCATCTAAGGGGTGTGGAGAACTCTTGATACAAAAGGTAGTAGCTGGTCATAGGCAATCCGAGGGGGGGATTCCTAGTGCCTGGAAACCCCCCTTCAAGCCTGGGGCACTGTATAATTGAGGTGCCCCCGCTTCCCACGGCTCTGCTTGAAAAGGGAGAGCTGCGTGCACCTAACAATGCCCATGTATATTATGGGGATAGGAAGAGTTGGAGAGCAGCCAAGAACTGTCTAAAATTATAGCCACGCCCCCATGCATGCTGGTCACGCCCACTGGCGGCGTGGTGTGGAAACCCCCCCTCTACAAATCCTTTGTTTGCCCCTGCTGGTGGTGTGGTTAATGTAAGGCAGAAGTATTAGCAGCCACTAATATTAAAGTGACAATATTGGTGACTGGCATTTTTCTGCTATTCTGTGGTGAATCATTGGCTTGAGGAAGCCGTTAGCGAGAAGAATACCGTTTACCTGCCCAGGTGGTATGACAGCTCACCAGTCCAATGGCGGCTTTTAGTCATGGAGCCGCACTTTCACCGATGACTTCTCCTTTGGTGATATATAAAGCGTAACCTGGGTTGGTTGTTTCATCAATGGACAATTAAGCTCCTCTAAAAATATCAAAATGATTTATGGCGAGAGTGGTACAGCTGGTTATTCTGGGTCATCTATTAACACATACTCAGTGGTTGTGGCTGACGCACAGAGCAGCCGCCATCGCTGTTGATCGTTGCCGTTGCCTTCTCTACTACTTTGTAATTTCCCACTGTTACCACAACTTTGTAACTGGTTTGTAATGGTGATGTTGATGATTCCTGGGAGGTCCGGGGTGCAGGTCGGTGTGTGTGGGCGGGGCGCGAAGAATTGCGTCTTTAGCCACACCTCCAAAACGGACATCACTACTCTGGACCAATAAAAACAGGGGGCGGGGCCACGATGGTGCGTCCATGACGTCACTGGGCCCCACCCCCTAGGTTTAGTTTACACAGCCAGCCCGGAACAGGGAGAATTGTCTGCCCTCCTGGGAGTCCGGGAAGACTCAAAGAAATTCGGGAGTCTCCCGGACATTCCGGGTAAGTAGGTAACTATGCTGTATATATTTGAATATAATTGATAGTAGTATTTATAACACAGTGATGTCACAAGATGGCAAATGTGGCAGGACATTCTCCTCCCTGGAGCCTATGCCCCCCTAAGCATGCGAGGACAACATTCGCTCCATGTCAAGTCTAGATGAGGACGCCGAAGACCCATTTATTGCAGCATGAAAATATGCTGGAGAACTAATGAGGTTGTTTTCTGTTGTCGTTACCACTATTACAGCTCTTGTCAGTCCAAAGCAGCCATAATACATTTTACCATTGTGAACAAAAACCTTATAAGATGCATTACTCCCCCAGGAATACTGTAATTATGTTGAAATTCACCTAAAATGTCACAGGCATCATTATTATTATGATTATTGTTGTGGCCGCTGTCATTTTGATTAGTTTGATAAACACATATAGTCCTGGGAATGTTCTCACAAGCAATGCAGTGCTGAAATCCACAAGATAATTGAACAAATAAGTTCAACATTATATTGTGTGTTCCCGGCTGTGGAGAGGAAAGACACTGGGAGCCACTGAACTGAAAATGGATAGAATGAGCCATATAATATAATGTAACCCACCTAGAATCCTCGCAGTTCCAGAGATCTTAGGAAACATTCGGGATGTCCGTCAGCTTCTGAAGGGAAAGTAATGTCCAGGATGATATAGTGTAGAACTACCAGAAGTATAATGCAGGCATTAATGGAATTACAATAAACTTGGACGGTGAGAAGTTAAGTTTTATTGTCTGTACCTGTGTATTTATATCATGTGTATTTTAGGTCTACTCAGAGCGGTTCATGTCTAGGGCGTACAGGGTGACGTAGTTGAACTCAACTTCAGTTCAGTTGTGGTTGGACGTTGTGATTCTGGCTCACAGAATGCAGCTATGGAGGAAGAAATCTACTCTATTCTTTCGGGGTGGCCAACATCCCAAAAAGACAAAAAAAACACAGAGAGAGTGTATAGTCGGGGCTCCTAAAAACAATTGGTAGAAGTCAAAAACCCACATCACTCTAGTCCAGAGGAGTTATGATCAACAGAACCCATAATAAGGACACATGGCCTGTAGCTATAATACGTGAGTAGAGATGCTAGTTGGTCACGGTTCCATTCTCAAACCGATTTCTCGGACCATTTTGAAAATTCATTGGAACTTCTCGAATTTTTAGAACCTGTTAAAAATTTGAGAAAGTCAAACAGGTTTGAACACGAGTCCACGTCACCATGTTTAAGCCTGTTCGATAGTGTTCCAACCATTTCGCACTCGTGCGAGACAGTTTGCACATGTTTAAATCGGAACTTGTTGGAGTTAATTTGGAATGATTTTTGTGGATTTGTTTTTTTATTGTGAATCTCTAACACAAACAGTGCAAGGCGAGCCACACATGATGAATTGCCATCACAGAAGTGTACGCAGTTCAATTACTAATAAAATTAAAATACTTTTTGAATTAATTCAAAATATTATTTTGATTGTGTTTAAAACATTTTAATGTAAACGATGAATTGCTAAGGGTGAATCCAAGAGCTGGAGAATATTTTGAGGGTCATCAAACCAATGAAATTCAATTGAAATTTAAACCGAAATAGTATAAGCTTGGTTTTGGGAAGAGATTTCATGTGTGCTGGGTACAGGCAATTAGCTATGGTGACTGGTTATGAAGACTGGATTATGTGTGAGCTTTTGTAGAGAATTATAGTGGAAACATTGGCTTGAAACATAGGGAGATATTTTTTTTTATAAAAGTGGAAAAATCTAACAATCTTCTTAAAAAATGTCTTTAATTGATTGACTATACGATTTTAGATCAAAAAAGTTTTTAGTATAAGATGATGTCATAACAGTCATTCTTTAAAAGTGATGTTTTATTGCGGTGTTAACTAAACCACACCCACTTTTTGCTCATCAAAAAGGGGGTGTGAACGTTATAGAACGTTATAGACAATGGATCACAAACGAGGACAAGGCAACAACATGCGTTGAGCCAACATTTTCATTCTTCATCTTTTATAGGATATCCCCATTATTTATGCTGTTAGGTTGTGTCAGATACACTGTTCTGTTTCGCTCCATGACACGGGAATCTTTTCTCTTTGTAATATTGCTTTTATATGTAGAAATCGACAAAAGTGCGTTGGAAAGCAAAGTTTTTAGGATGTCTGTCTTAATAGGAAGTGATAGATTAAGACTTAATTCTGGGAGTATCTATGGCCCCCAACATTCCCAGGAACTATTTATTTCCGTGCTTACTTACTGTCACAGTGATGAGGGAAGTTATGTTTGAATTGTAGTTGGTGGAACTTTTGACCTTCTTTTGGAGTTTTCAGAAGTTATTTGGTTGTGACACCTAACGTATTTTTAACCCCTTTCTCTAAGGTGAGAATTGGATCTGACAGTTAACTGCGAGTCCAGCAATAATACCAAGGACGGGAACTAATGACTGAAAACACTGCCAGGGGGTGGCAATTGGTCCCACCATCAATACCATATCTTTATACTGGTTAGATGTGTTGACTAAGTAAAGTTGAATCTCGGTTTGTAAGCTTGAGTACTTCACTAGCACCAATACTACATTCTATGATACGGTGGCTCAGTGGTTAGCACTTCTGCCTCACAGCACTGGGGTCATGAGTTCAATTCCCAACCATGGCCTTATCTGTGTGGAGTTTGTATGTTCTCCCCGTGTTTGCATGGGTTTACTCCAGGTGCTCTGGTTTCCTCCCACACCCTAATACATACTAGTAGGTTAATTGGCTGCTATCAAAATTGACCCTAGTCTCTCCCTCTCTCTGTCTGTCTGTGTGTGTATGTTAGGGAATTTAGACTGTAAGCTCCAATGGGGCAGGGACTGATGTGAATGAGTTCTCTGTACATCGCTGCGGAATCAGTGGTGCTATATAAATAAATGGTGATGATGACGATGATTGTATAAGAATTACAGTCCCAAGAGGATTGTTGTTTCATTATTAGTTTATATTAAAGATTTCGCAAGTAAAAGGGGTACAGAAAGAAGAAATTGGGGGATGGGTCTAGGGCAACATAAATGAGTCTCTCGTTTCTGGGTCTAGAGATGTGAGTTTTAAGGTGTCTAAGTATGACTGCTCTGTGAAGGCTGGGGAGTCTGAGAATTATTTTCCAAATACTACAATTTTGCATAGTAAAAAGCACATTGATTGACTATAGGGGGGTTGAAACCTTGGAAGCTGTTTGATTAATTAGATGTCAAACACTATTTTTTTTGCTTTGTAACCTCTTAACTTTCTCTCTAATTGTCTACTTATTCAATCACCGAAAATATATAATTTTTGGCATACGTGAGAATGTGCAGATTGGATCTGTGCCACGAGCAATGTCTGCAATTCATTCATTGCTAATAAAAGCTCTTTTTGGGCTGCTTGTAGGATGTTGCTTGTTGTGTGGTTCCTTTTGTGCTCAGATCCTTGCTCTTTTCAGCCAGTAAGAATGGCTATTTAACTGACCACTGCCTTCAGAGTCCACCAATACTAAAATATAGAGGTATCTTTCGACTGATTATTTGAAATGAAGAGGTCCTGCCTAGCTTCTACTGATGTCAACAAGTAATTGGTTAATATCCATGGATACGGAGGGATTTTAATTTGAGTAAAGGGATGATGGTCCGACCACGTAATGGATATTTCTAAAGTTACTTTTACCAAGTCTCAGGAGTAACATCCATCACTTGTAAAACCGTAATTGAAATATATTGACACTTTTAAAGGAATGCTTCCGTTTTAGACTTTCTCCTCTGATCCTTTGGGCATTATTATGTATTGATTTATCTTCGCTTTCTACTTGGGTTATTTTGGTTTGGATTGATTTTATCCATTTTGATTGGATTGATTTTATCCATCACCAATTTTGACATTTTATTTTATGGTTTTGTTTTATGATTTACTCACACTGCAAAAATAAGATTTGTTTTTTTTTGTGATAATAGCTTTGCATTGTTTTATGGTTGTTTCAGGAAGGATTTGAAGACTTGATTGCCTCTGCTAGATTGTATAAAACAAGCTAGGCACCAGGACTCAAGCATGGTTTTCTATTTGTTCATAATGAAGTCCCAGGAATAAAGTAAAACACTGTATATACCATTTGCATATCTCTCAGTGGTCCTATTTTTTTTTTTATCTGTAAAGTCCCATATTACCGCATGCAAAATGGATTATGACCAAGTGTGTCCTGGTTTTTAAACTGTGCATGTTTTCAGCGGTGCTTGTGGCTGCACATTACACTATACTGGGTGCTTTGTATCTTGCAGCCAAAAGGTTCCTACAAGTGCAAAGCTGCACCACAAGGATTGGGAGAAGTATCTCTGGCTGCTATCTACTGCTTCAACTGCCCTTATTATACTCTGCTATTGCCCTCCCCAGGGCAGTAATCACATCTCTAAAACCTATTGCAATTAGGAAAATTGCTATACAGCATTCTGTATAGTCGAAGACGTGTCTACGATCAGCCTCTCCTCCCTCGGCATCTTACAGTGCACTCGTCACACGTACCTGGTGGAAGCATCCTATTAAATCAGAAACCAGTTCTGCCAATGAGGCACGGTATTCATTGCTGTACTGAGCACATCTGAGTACTCTTTATGGAGCTCAGCACGCTGCTTGCTACTCTATAAAACATCTTTAAGTTGGCTGTTAACTGACGCTTCTAATGCTGTGATTTAAACAGGCTCACACATGAACATCCAGGGAAAAATAAATACAGGTGTGCACATTTAGGGAAGTGCGCCGAAAAGCCATCAGTGCCACATATGTTTTTTTAATGGGAATACCTGTCAACATTCCTGGTTTTGGTGAGAAAGACCTGGTTTTCAGAGGTCAAAAGCAACGTGTCATCTCCAAATCGAATGTGCTGTGAATTTGGGTGTAGCTGGACCAATCGGAATGTGGCTTAGGCAAAGCAAAATTTGTTCCCATTTTTTTATTTTTAAATATTGGAAGGTACGTTCTATGGTTTCACGGTGAAGATATTCGCCTGTACTGTATGTGCATTACATTATAGATCTGTTGGCCATGTACAATGTAAAGTTATCATAAAAAGGATTTTGTAAAAAAATATCAGGGTGCACAGAGGGGTCTGTTCTAAATTCTAAGTGTGTCTTTCTGTCAGTGACTGCTATTAGTGATTTGCGGACAATATATGACCTTTTACTGTTATTAATGTTATTTCGTCAACCTGTGTACCCTGGTTCTGTTACTGTAGCATCTTTGCTATAGAAAATCCATTAAAACCAGTGTTAAGTTTCTGATATATTCATCTCTTATGCATCATCATCATCATCACCATTTATTTATATAGCGCCACTATTTCCGCAGCGCTGTACAGAGAACTCATTCACATCAGTCCCTGCCCCATTGGAGCTTACAGTCTAAATTCCCTAACATACACACAGACAGACAGACAGACAGACAGACTAGGGTCAGTTTTAATAGCAGCCAATTAACCTACCAGTATGTTTTTGGAATGTGGGAGGAAACCGGAGCTCCCGGAGGAACCCACAGGGACAAAATACAAACTCCACACAGATAAGGCCATAGTCAGGAATCGAACTCATGACCCCAGTGCTGTGAGGCAGAAGTGCTAACCACTGAGCCACCGTGCTGCCCATATGGATTTTTACGTTAGACAGTGAGCCTCTGTGTCACGGATTTTGTAACTACCGAGAGTCCGCAAGTATTATTGGTGAGTTATACATGTGAGATACTCGGGTGGGGTACTAATTAGCGGTGCAGATATTACCGACAATGAGTTTATGGACAAAATATGGCCGAATGTGACTTTAACGACATTTAAAAAATCCAGACTTACCTCTTTAATGACAACAGAAGTCTTCGACTGTTTTCTGAAACATCCCGATCACAAGTACTAATGGCACTGCGTTTTGACGTCATTGAAAATGGCGACCGCCATATCAGAAGTTTTTAAAGCTGCAATGCCGGCTGCCATGTAAGGTAAGTGTAACTGTTAGGGTTAGGGATCGTGTTAGGGTTAGGATTAGGGATCGTCAGCCGGAATTGCCGCTTTAAAAACTTCTGACATGGTGGTCTAAACTCATCTGTGCTGGGGCAGAGGAAGAGGACGTAGTCTGTAATGAAACATCTCGGTGTCCCATGTCTTACACTGATAAATCCCTATCTTAATCCAACTGGTCCTCAATGTGCCTGGAAAAAAAAATGGCGGGCAGGTGGGCCCTCGATTACTGCAATCCCGGTACCTGACCCTATGACATGTATCATTTTAAACGTTTACAGGTACAAGTTGTTCTTTTTAAATATCATCTTATATAATTGAAGATTAATGTGTCTATTATTCCTACCCATGCAATTGACATTTTGACTTGGCGCTTTTATGTTTACCTTGTTGGCAATTCATGATTTACAGAGGTTTGGAAGACGTCCCAGTCGCCCATTCTACACAGAGTAAAGGGCTGTTAATTATTATTTTGTGAGAATGTATTTCCCTTCCAGAAATATCAAAATTATTCAAGTGTACAAATGAAATCCACCCCTTCTTCTGCACCGTATATTAAAAAAAAAAGAAGAAAATCATGAAAACTCCAGACAAAGCTAAAAGGTTTTTATTTTGTTTAAAAATTTGGATGCAAATAGATTACAATTAAATTTCAGCAACCACAAAGATTCCGTCCCTGGTGAGCGGCAGAATATAGTAGTAACACACCTTCACCGGGCCCAGAATTAAAATGATTTTTGGGGGGTGGGGTAAAGGCTTGTGACTAAGGATCGTGTTATATTATCCCCAACTAAGGATTTCAGTAACAGATCATTAAAAAAAAAAATAATTTATTCTTTTATTAAAATTTCTTTTAAAGTTTTTCTTTTTTTTTTTTATCATTTATATGTACTTGTTGGAAAGCCCGGATGGTGGCTCAAGCATGCGAAGTGGAAAGGAAATCCCACTGATGTGGAAAAAAATAGAAGATAAAAAAAAGTATAAAAATAAAACTGTGAATTAACCTTTACCGGCTCACGCATGCGCTCATCTGAGACGGTGAAGCTGTAGGTCAACGCTTACTGTTCTAGGCCTGTATTGCCGCGATATCGGTCGATAAAAGTATCTAACATATTGCCATATTGTTCTTGATAAACAGCTGGACGTATGTCTATCTTTGTCACGTAAAAATTCTGCTTGTGTAAAAATTTATCTTAATGTTCATGTGCCGCAACTAGCTCCGGTATTTTCAGTTGATCCTCTACTTGCACCCACTTGCTCTTGGAGAGTGGGGCGTTCATGTGTCAGTTCAGTGAAGTAGGAGAGTGAAGATGTAAGTCACGCCCGGTCCGTAGAGATACGACCTGTTTTAGACTTACATGTCTCATAGGCCTAACGCAAGTTTCAGAGTTGAGGATGATAATGTCCACCACAGCAGGGGGAGTCATTAAGTCCTGCCTCCACCCAGGATCCGGGAGGGTGCCTACTCCCCAAATGCGGGAACCTCCCGATGTTCCGGGAGAGTAGACAATGATAAGATCTCTGCAGCTCATAATACAGAAAACAGCTGTAGTAATAGATGTATTTAACCCTAAACTAAATGGCAGAATTTACTGACGCAATGGAATTGGCTAAAAATCCACAGCTTAATATATTCCTAAAAAATTGGAAACTTACAGAATAAAAAAAACCTTAAACCATTCTGAAAGACGATGTTAATAAACGTAAGTTTAGGGATGTTTTTTGTGTGTACACAAAAGTCGCAATTTTACGTTTTACGCTAAATCGGGCCCTTAAGACTCCGTTCACAGGACAGGTAAATAACTATGTGAGCTCAAGCTGTAATCTAACCAAGGTTATTATAGCTCAGCCACCAGTAGTGTTTGTATTCATGTTTGATTTGCTGCAGAATTATGGTCATTCTGCTGGTACAGGCTCATTGTCATCTTGTATTGATACTGTCATAATATTGAGACTGATAACAATGTCTTGTTGCTTGTGTTCTTCACAGGTATAACATTCATGTCTTCTATATAGTCTGATATCTGAAGAAGAAGGAGTATTCAGCTTGTGTAGGGGTTCCAGATGAATGATAATTGTGAATTGCAGTCACATCCTAGTAACTGTTCAGCTATGCATCACACAGGCTTAATGTTCTACTGGGACTTGGTGCTCCATGTATTGTAGTGCTGAATTTCTTTCACACAAACACTGGTACATTCTACCCATGCTGCTGACTGAAATAGGATTGTGATAAATATATATATATCTTATATATCAAATTTTAGTTGAGGTTACCATGATGTGATTTGCATGTTCTTAGTTCATTAAACTAGATGTAGGAAAATTAAAATCACATAATACCAATATAAAGTGGTGATGGGTCATTCATCCAAAACATCACCAGTGGCGTGTCTAAATTGTACCTGTCATTTAGTTTTTAAAAATCTAAAATGTAGTACAGCCAGAGTATAATCCTAAATGCAGTGTACAGTTATGCATAATTATTAGCACAATACTTGGCAATCTCACAGCGGTACCAGGGGCAAACGCAGGATTTGTAGAGAGGGGTTTTCATGCCACACCGCCAGTGGGTGAGGGCAGCATGCTTTGGGGCGTGGCTATAATTTTAGACAGTGCTTGGCTGCTCTCTTACTCTTCCTTTTCGAGCAGAGCCATGTGAAACGTGACATACCTCCCAACTGTCCCTACAATCAGGACAAAGTCCTGAATGAGTGTGTCAGAACAGTTGACAGACTGTCCTGGTCTCTGCTACCTGTTCTTGCAGGTTTCTAATACTTGTTGGGGAGAGATGGCTATGAACAGTGCAGACAGAAACAATCTGCACACAAGCTGCAACGTGGCTGGTCCCAGGGCAGGGTCCAGCCACCTCAAGCATACAGTACCCCAGGCTGAGAGGGGGGTTTCCAGGCACTTGAACCCCTACAATCTATTTTGCACGCAGCGGCTAGATTGATTTTCCTTGCAAACCGTTATTCCTCTGCTGAGCCACTCTCTCAGTCTCTACATTGGCTGCCTGTATTTCAACAAATCCAATATAAAATTCTTCTACTAACATATAAGGCCATCAACAAAATTGCACCGACATACATCTCCTTACTTGTCTCTAAATATCTCCCTACTAGACACCTCCGTTCTGCACAAGATCTACTTCTCTCCTCCACTCTCATCACATCCTCCCATTCTCAGTTACAGGATTTTTTCCAGGCTGCCCCCATTTTGTGGAATTCCCTCCCTCGCACAGTAAGACTTTCCTCTAGTCTCCAAACCTTCAAGCGTTCACTGAAGACCCACCTTTTCAGACAAGGCTATGATATTCCTCAACCACCATCTTAATCTCCCTAGATTACCCTATTACCTTCTCTACACAGCTAACACAAGACAACAACCTTCTGACCAACATTGCCACACACACAGCCCACTCAGTACTTTTACCTTTGCATTCTAGCTGGTCCATTGTGCAATATGATGTAGCACATGCCCTTGTGTTTTTAAACTCCCATTGTCCTATAGATTGTAAGCTTGTGAGCAGGGTTCTCTTACTTATCTGTCTGTATGTATTACCCAGTATTGTCTTATTAATGTTTGTTCCCAGTTGTAAAGCGCTACGGAATTTGCTGGTGCTATATAAATAAATGTTGATGATGATGATGATGAAGATTACGAGGATTCTAAGCACTCTAGAATTCACACTCAGTCGTTCGTTGTAAGCCATCTGCTACGGATGTGGTACTAGCCACAAGTATATAGGGAACAACATATAGATGTATGGTAGAGGCTTGTGTAGCAGAACTTTAAATGCTTTACAACATTCTGCAGAGACTGAGAGTTTATCTAGACAGCTTTACACCGTGCTGCAAGTACATAAATAACTTTACATAGAGTCCGTTCTTGTAAACACTGCCTCGATTTACTGTTCACATCACACGAACACGATCCGGGTGAATCATTGTTCTCCGGATAACACTACGATCCCATTTTTAGATTGTACAAACCTGAATCACTGCGCAACCTCTCTGCACAGATGGGCACAACACCTGTGATTTTATTTTTAGTTTCGCCTCCGGCTAATTTACGGTTTAGTATTGGTTTTATGTCATGTTTACGTGAAATGTTGATGCTGTGCTATTGACTATATGCAAAATTCCCACCTGATAGAAATAAACTTGGATCGGCTCCAGAAAACAAGTTTCTGAACTAGCAACAAATACTTATACTTGTAGATAGTGGGGTATATCTTTTATATCTGAAGTCAAAACCTGTAGAGATTGGTCAACGTGTATTGACTAGTGTGCAAATAAAAATAATGTAATACTAAACATATTAAAAACAATAATATAATAATAATATTACACAGTAGTTAAAGATAAATTAAACAGACAATAAATACAGCTAAACAAATAAAATAAATGGTATTGAAAATACTGCTTCCAATTCTATAGTTAGGAATATTTGTTTTTCCTATTCCTATTTCCCAAGTAAACATAATTTTTAAGTAGGGTTATTCGGAATCCTGTACATTGTAGTGACCGGACAACACAGAGGTATCCCTTTTTGCAGACTTTATTTCTTCCCGAGACAGATGTCAACAAGGTTTATGGAATAAAGTACAGATATAGAATGAGATCCAAAGCTGGTCTCTTTGCTACTCTTATTTAAAACTAGGACAGTTATTTTAAATATTATTGAACCTAACACATAATGCTAATTCAGCCACCTTAAGAGTGTAACATATAGGGGTATATTTACTAAATTGCAGGTTTGAAAAAGTGGAGATGTTGCCTATGGCAACCAATCAGATTCTAGCTATCATTTATTTAGTGCATTCTACAAATTGACAGCTAGTATCTGATTGGTCACTATAGGCTACACCTACACTTTTTCAAACCCGCAGTTTAGTGAATATACCCTATAGTGTTTATGACACATAACTTGTTTGGGACAAGTGCAAATGTAGCATTTACATAACATTAGCAAAATTTCTTAACGAAATTCAAATAATTTTCTTTTCCATATAATTTTCTATTAGATGTTAAAGGGTGGATGTCTACAAATCTGATTATGAAAACCTGTATCTGTACATCACAATAGACCATCTGTACTTACACACGTAGTCAGCTATTCACTGGAACTTCTGTCCATTCAGCCAAATCATACACAATATGCCACTAAAATGTATTTCTTGTAACACATTACATTTGATATTACAAACGAGATGTTTTACTTAATATTTATTAATATATTAATGATTAATCCTTATATATATATATGTAATTATACTAATCATTACCCATTATCTTATATACTGGATAAAGAACTATTGTAGACTTTGGCAGCATGTTGAAGAGAAAAATAGAAGTCGTGGCAGCTGGGTTGGGTGCGTTTGAACGATGAGTACAAATCAGACAGCGACAAACCCTACAAATAAAATCCGAATTTATCAAAATCCGATAGCAAAATAAACAGACTTACGGAGCTCTGCGCATGCGTAGAGCCGGAGCATGCGCCAGTGAACACAGCAACGTCAAATTAATCTTTGAGCGCAAAAGACCCTTATTACAGCCTACAAGGATGGGACGTGGGGCAGGCCCATTGGCAGTGGGGCCCACTGGAGACATCTGTGGTTCTGGTGGGCCAGTCTGTGCCTGGGTGAGAGTATCATTACGGTAGGGCTATTTGTACACACTATTAGGATTTGTTAAGAAAGGTTTGTCCACAAAAACCATCTGCATCCTTTCGGTGTTGTTTTGGAATTGAGACAATCTTCCCAAAATTCTAAATTTTATAGAGCAGGAAGCTCCTGCCACTCTGTCTCCATAAACCTGTAAAAATGTTAGTAGTAAAGATGATATTGGGAAACCAAGTACCCATAATAAGGCAAAAGCTGCCAAATATTTAGAAAATAGAACCCCAAGTCCCGCAGGTCCCCCCTCTTGGGGACATCACAAAATCAAAGGCTCCAATAAGCTTAAGATAAAACCTTTGTGACCTGAAGTTATAAAATCTGTATCATTTGAGCCTTTGTGATGTAACACAGTGTTAGGTGCATCCTGACTTATCGTGTTAGTTTTCCGCATCAAGATTCTAAATTCTAGGAAAATAAGGAATGTTAAGAGGTAAAAGTTCAGTTTGATGGAGAGGATATAGGCATCTAGCGTTCCAAGGAACTCATTGCTTCAGATTGGTAGCTATGCTGGCTCTGGGGTGTGGGTAACGTGAGTGGTGCTTTACATATTGGTGGAAAAAGGAGCGTGGTATAAGTTATACATTTGGTAATTTGTACTGCATGTGACTATATGTGTGCGTTTTGCATTGCCCTCTGTTTGTTCTCAGAGCTCAGTCTCAGGGCCTCTCTCTGAGCTGTACGTTACCAGAGGAAAACTGAGAAAAAGACCTTCTCTCTTTTGGTGCAGAGTAGACGCTAAGGCCGGGTACACACCAGGGGCAGGCTGGGCTGGGGGTGATCTGCCTTGCAGTCGGTCCCTTAGTGGGCTACCTTGGGCTGCATCACTGGGCCACCTGCATTTTTGTTCCTTAAAATATTCCTAATAGGCTGCTGAGTTGAGTCTTGCCCCCCAAGCTAAAATTTGCCAGCCCTCCCCTGGTACACACTACAGAAAATATCTCTCAATGTCATTAACGATTTTACCAACGAGTGAAAGTCCCCATCAGTATGCCGATTCCTGTGTACACACTGTACATGTTTTGCACGATTTACCGTCAGATCTGTGCTCTTCATCTGTCATAACCATCGGATGAATAGATCCTGACTCTGCACACTCCATAGAGATCTATGGACACTGCTGGTCCTGAGTGCATACACACTGCAGGATTGGAACGACATTGTTCCATCGTTGAACGAGATTTTATAACTATACAATGTGCTTTGGAACGGAAATTATTTATCATTGGAGCGTACACATCTATATGATATTGGGTCAAACGGTCGTTTATCGTGTGTTTGGCCCAATAATCGGGTAAAAAACCTGTAGTGTGTACTCTGCCTAAATTTTTTTTTGCTTAAGGGCAGTCTAGTATATTTATTGTACATATTTGCAGCTAAATGGAGCACTGTGTGACATAACAAGCTGTCAGGAATGTCATTATGACAACCAAT
This sequence comes from Mixophyes fleayi, assembly GCF_038048845.1. Taxonomy (NCBI): domain Eukaryota; kingdom Metazoa; phylum Chordata; class Amphibia; order Anura; family Limnodynastidae; genus Mixophyes; species Mixophyes fleayi. The sequence continues at coordinate 16,860,877 of NC_134407.1, forward strand.
AATTGCTTTCTACTAAGACAGGGCAAGATAGATAGACATAAATGCAAACACTGACAAGTTTATGTAAATTTATGTCGCTCAGACTGTATTCAACGTTTTGCCCTTAATCAGCAGATAAATGCTAATAGTGCAATCACATTTTGTTTAATTGAGAAAGCAGATGGATGTTAATTAGAAAATCCTAATCAATGTACGGAAGAAGTAAAGGTGGGTTTCTGCATGAGCTATTAAAATTGAATGGGGTAAATTTTGACACTTAATAAAATGATTGCTCTAGTTAGATGTTGGTGTTCACCTTGTGTTGGATCCTGGCTATAGATAAATGTATAACTACAATTTTTCTGAATAACGTGTTCCATCTAGTTCTATGTGTAATAATCAACCCTACAAGCATGGTGCGGCCCACGGGTGTTACTATGTAACAGAAAGAAGATGGATGCATGTTGTGACTGCTGGCTGCCCACGTGGGGCAAGCTAAGTAATTGTAATATGGTCCAATTACCATGAATACAATCCATGTAAATGTCATGTTCTATATGCAGCAGAACGTGAAGGAAATACAAAGAGAGAGAGCACCCTGCAATTCTCTGCTCACCATGGTTTTCCCTTCATATCAGTTTTTTTTTTCTGCCAGATTAATTTATTTTAATACAATTTAAACCATTGGTGACTCAGTGGTCAATTGAGGTCTGCCAATCGATCGCAGGGCAGTGACCAGTAGACTGTGATAACAAGGTCACTTCTGCAGCCAGGGGAGGGCTGGCAAATTTTAGTCCGTGGGAGGCAAGACTCGGCTCAGCAGCCTATTTGGAACATTTTAAAGGGAAAAAAAATGCAGATGGCCCAGTGATCCAGCCCAAGGTAGCCCACCCTGGGACCGGCCTGGGGGGCAGAATTCCTCCTGTCCCCCAGCCCAGCCTGCCTCTGACTGCAGCTCAATGCCTAACAATTAGAGATGCTCACTGACCCCCGTGAACTGGTTTTGGATCTGGATTAGCTTCGTGTTTTGGTTTTGGCAAAACCGCCCTTGTGTGTTTTTGTTTTGGATTTTTTAGAAAAAATCCTAAAATATGCTAAAATCACATAATTTTGCTCTTTTTTTGAGATTATTAATAATCTCAATAACACTAATTTCAATTCATTTGCAGACAGAGCAATGACACAAACACATGGCAGTTCCTAGCACATCTAGGACACATTTGCACACAGCAGTGGCAGAAAAGAAAAATTGGGGGTCTGCCCTCCCTCCCACCCACCCCCTCGCTATGTTGGATCTTAAAAAGGAATTCAAAATTCGCGAGATCCGACGATGTCACAATGACGTTTTACCTCGTTTTCAAATCCGAAAAAGCGCAATGGAACCGACTCGGCTCGGTACTCGGATCCCCTAAGTTTAGGTGTGCTCGGTTCCCAAGGAACCGAGCCTGAGCATCTCTACTAAAAATGTATGTCTCTGCACCTAGTAACAGCTGTGGTGGTGGTTATAGGAAACACGGCACCATAGTCTGTATGCAACTTCGGGGGGTAGAGGGCATGTCTCAGGGGGATTTAGCTACAGCCAGAGGGGAGACCAGCAGAGGAAGACTTCAAAAGGTAAAAAAAACCACCCCCATCTGCTTCTCTGCAGCACTAAAGGTTCACTGTTTTAAAGAGCTGCAACATTGTTGCAACAAAGTAAAAAAAAACTAAATCTGACCACACACTTTTACTAGTGGCTGGAAAATGTGGCTTGGAAGGTGACTTTCAACCTGTGTGCAACCATCTTTGAACCATATTTACTGGCATGCTTGATAATAATTAACCAGCCTTGTTATACACCATAAGACAGAGGTGCTCAAACCCAGTCCTCAAGAGTTACCAAACAGGTCATGTTTTCAGGATTTCTGTCTGTAGAAAGAGGTGGGATAATTATTGACCCACTCAATAGATTAACCCTTCTGTACACGATTACAGAAATTCTGAAAACATGAACTGTTGATAGATCCTGAGGACCGAGTTTGGACACCTCTTCCGTAAGACATCCGGCTGCTCAGACCAAGGGGTATACTTACTAAACTGCGGGTTTGAAAAATGGAGATGTTGCCTATATCAACCAATCAGATTCTAGCTATCATTTTGTAGAATGTACTAAATAAATGATAACTAGAATCTGATTGGTTGCTATAGGCAACACCTCCACTTTTTCAAACCCACAGTTTAGTAAATATACCCCCAAGTGTTGAACCTTGTAGCGTTTGGCCATCTACGTGCGTTAACAATTTTGTGCGCGGTTCCCCATAAGACCTATATCATCCCCTAATGGCATAGAATTGTGACGTCTTCCAGAGACTTAGCATATGGGCAATGATGATGTGATTTTAATGGTCTACACATAAATGCAATTAAATTACAGTTATAGACTCTGGCTTTTTGACAACCCTTTAATTTTAGATGAAATCATGAAATGTCAGACGCAGTACTTTGGCATTTCGCTGCTGTGACTGGTTTAATGAAAAAATAATGAGCTTAACTCTTACTTAACAGCAAAGTATATATAATATACCAGTTATTTGTGCTAAAAAGCTTGTCTTTTGGAAAGGCTGCAGTTATATTACTCTAATAAACAAAACATTAGGCTAGATCGTAAGCTCTCGCGACCAGGGCCCTCTTTCCTCTTGTCTGCTCCCAACTCGTCCGCCTGTCCGTCCTTGACTCTTGCCTGCTGTAGGTTCTCTTGTTATACAACCTGTCTGTGTTGTCTTATGCCCATTACTATACTTCATTATGTCCATTTACGTTGCCTGTTGGTGTGTCTTTGTCATACGCTCTAGTTCCCTACTGTACAGCACTGCGGACATTTGTATCAACTTATAAATAAACGATAACAACCAATCTAAAGCAAATACGCTCAGAGGGGCTGTTGGAAAGTTGGGCGTGTGTTTCCGCAGAGTGACAATGCTCAGCGCACGCCCAGAACATCGGTGCACCTGTGCTGACTTTTACAAATCTGTTACTTACGCCCGCCTGCGCCTGGAGAGGTTGGATGGGGGGAGCAGCATTCTACAGTTGTCTAAGGACAGCAAAAGTGTTCAAGCTAATGCGGCTCATGCAGAAACCCATATATACGCCCGTTAGGAGGCGGATCTTTTACACGGTATAGGGCACATGCAAATACTCGCTGATGATGTTGTCTTGTCGTATAACAGGTGCATATGTCGTTGATGCGGAGGCGGGCTTGTCTTGAGCTGTGTACTTCTCTGCCTATGGGAAGGTTTGTAAAAAGTTGTTAGGAGATTGAACTACTTTAATTCCAACACAGTTCTAAAGGCAAATCTGCGTCACTCTTAGATTTACATAATTAGCCCCGCGATAACATTATAGTCTAGAAGCGCTGATGCCCATCCCAACCTAATCACTTACAATTAGAGATGCTCACTGACCCCCGTGAACTGGTTTTGGTTTTGGATCTGGTTTAGCTTCGTGTTTTGGTTTTGGCTTTAGCAAAACCGCCCTCGTGTGTTTTGGTTTTGGATTTTTTAGAAAAAATCCTAAAATATGCTAAAATCACATAATTTTGCACTTTTTTTGTTCCAACATTATTATTAACCTCAATAACACTCATTTCAAGTCATTTGCAGTCAATTTTGACCACCTCACATATTACAATATTATTTTCATACACTTTCGGACAAATACTGCAGCGACCTGGCTGGATGGTAAGCGACAGAGCAATGACACAAACACATGGCAGTTCCTAGTACATCTAGGACACATTGGCACACAGCAGTGGCAGAAAAGAAAAATAGGGGTCCGCCCTCCCTCCCACCCCCCGTTATGTTGGATCTTAAAAAGGACCCAAAACTCGCAAGATCCGAGATCAGACGACGTAACAATGACGTTTTGCCTCGTTTTCAATTCCGAGAGCACGCGACAGTACACACCGAGCCGGCTCGACTCGGTACTCGGATCTGCTAAGTTCGGGTGTGTTCGGTTCTCGTGGAACCGAATCTGAGCATCTCTACTTACAATGGACAGGCCACGTTTCACTATAGTCAAAGAGCAAATAAGCATCAACCCCCACCAACAGGCAGAAAAGATTCCGGCTTATAGAGCTGGAGATGTCTGGGATACATATCAACCGCTAGGGCGGGAAATATGACTTTTCTCTACATAATAAATAAAGCCCTTTATGTGAGCGTTTGTTGTACTGCAAACAATGTAGTAATTGAATCTGAATTCTTGTTTGCTGGTAAATTACAGCCAAGCATTATGTCCATTTAAGTCATTTTAACCTCAGTATTGTTCTTTATATTTTTTTTTGTGCCGGAAAATAAATATGAAAATAATGTTTGGTTTTCTTTTTACTGTTCTTGACTGAAGGCCGTTCTGTGGCAGATACTAATATGTGTTTACACACAGTAGTCAGCCTTAAGTGATACTTCATCCCCTTGCCCTTTACCTGTCTCCTCTTTCACACTCTGCCCTCTCCCATCTCTCTGAACAGATGTTTGATAAGAAAGTAAACAAGAGACTATAGCAGAGGAGTGAGTGGGCGGACGGCAGAGCAGAAGTTTTTATCAAATATAGGAAAAGAGGGGCTATTATCTTATAACAAAACCAAAACAATAGGCTGTGTTACTGCTCTGTGCAGCAGTCACAGAATCTGCGGAAAATCTTTCTGTACACGTGTGTGTGTGTATATATATATATATATATATATATATATATATATATATATATATATATATATATATATATATATATATATAAAATATGTTATGTAATATGTTAATTATTGAATTGAGGCATTTCAATCAGACCTGTTGTTGTCAGAGGTGTATAAAATCAAGCACCTATCCATGCAGTCTCCATTTGCAAACGTTTGTGATACAAAATGGGTCGTTCTGATATTATTGGAAATTGGAAGCATTTAGGAAAAACAACAACTCAGCCACGAAGTGGAAGATCACGTAAAATCACAGAGCGGGGTCAACGACTGCTAAGGCGCATGGTGCGTAAAAGTCACCAACGCTCTGCTGATTCCATAGCTGAAGAGTTCTGATCTTCCACGGGCATTAATGTAAGCACAATAACTGTGCTGCGGGAGCTTACTGGAATGAGTTTCCATGGCCAAGCAGATGCATGCAAGCCTCACATCACTAAGACCAATGCTAAGATTCGGATGGAGTGGTGTAAAGCACACTGACACTGGACTGTGGAGCAGTGGAAACCTGTTCTGTGGAGTGATGAATCACGCTTCTCTGACAGTCAGGTGGGCGGGTCTGGGTTTGGCAGATGCCGGGAGAACGTTACCTACCTGACTGCATTATGCCAACTGTGATGTTTGTTGGAAGAGGGATAATGGTATGGGGCTGTTTTTCAGGGTTTAGGCTGGGCCCCTTATCTCCAGTGAAGGGGAATCTTAATGCTTCAGCACACCAAGTCATTTTAGACAATGTTATGCTTCCAACTTTGTGGCAACAGTTTGGGGATGACCCTTTTCTATTCCAACATGACTGTGCCCCAGTGCACAAAGCAAGGACTACAAAGACATGGTTTGATGAGTTCGGTGTAGAAGAACTTGACTGGCCCGTACAGAGCCCTAACCTCAACCTCATTGAACACCTTTGGGATGATCTGGAATGGAGATTGCGAGCCAGGCCTTCTCGTCCAACATCAGTGCCTGACCTCATAAATGCTCTACAGAATGATTGGGCACAAATTCCCACAGAAACACTCCAACATCTTGTGGAAAGCCTTCCAAGAAGAGTGGAAGCTGTTATCACTGCAAAAGGGGGACCAACGCCATATTAAAGTATATGTATGTGAATACAATGTCATTACAGTCCCTGTTGGTGTAATGGTCAAGCGTCCGAGTACTTATGTCCATATAGTGTAGGTGTATGTATATGTATATATATATCTATATATCTATCTATATATATATATATATATATATATATATATATATGTAGAGAGAGAGGGAGATATATATATAGATATATATATATATATCATCATCATCATCATTTATTTATATAGCGCCAACATATTCCATAGCACTTTACCATTGGGGACAAACATAATAAACTAATAAACAAACTGGGTAAAACAGACAAAGAGGTGAGAAGGCCCTGCTCGCAAGCTTACAATCTATAGGATATATATATATATATATATATAGAGAGAGAGAGATAGATATATATAGATATATAGATATATATATACATATACATACACATACACTATATATTAATATATGTGTATATATATATATATATATATATATATATATATATGTATATATATATATATATATATATATATACATACATATATATATATATATATATATATATATATACAAAATACACACATATTAATTATTGTAGAATGTAAACAAAGGATGTCTCTTTAAAACATAATAAATGACCTATAACAAACTTGGATGTTATATCATCTCCAGAACCTTGAGGTCAGCTGGTGTTGCATGTTCTAGACCAGTGACAGAGAATCTGTTACATTTTACGGGCCATATGGGGGCCCTCTAACCTTGAAAAGGTAACCCTTAATCTCAGTAATAAGTTAAAATAAAACATTTACTGCTAGAAGGCAACACCTATCTATAATAACATAGCAGACAATATAAACAAGTGTTACAAGCTATAACATCTGACAATAAAGCAGGAAGGAGCTCAGGGGCCACATGTTGCCCATCACTGATCAAGACCAATGTTTACAGTTTATGATGTTCTTGTTTCTAATACATAACAAGAGCCTTGTTGTTGGAATATAAAGTTTAGGATGTGTTATGAATGTGTGATTAATAGGATAAACACTGCTGCTTATTGTTATTGAGGGACAGACATCCTAAAGATGACTGTTTGATGACTCCAAGATAAATATAATTATTTTGTTATATTTTTATAATAAAAGATTATTCTGATAACTATGCATATTAAAGCAACAATCCCATGAACAAAAATCACTGTGGCAGGTTATAAGAATATTGTTGGTCTTTACCATTTCTCCTTGGTTTGTTGCTTCAGGCTGCTATTAATGATTCATAATGCTGCACAGTGTCATGGACTGCCATGGCAACCACAGTCACATGGCACATAATGTAGTGAGCAGAGAGGTCTTGCAACGCCCCTCTGAGCGCTGTCTGCTCTGTGTACTGAAAAAACTCCCCTTCCTCCCCCCTCTGCCTTCATATGACATGCTGAGAGCTGTGAGTCTGTATCTGTGTAACCGGCTGCGACATTTGAAAAGGAGATATTGATTTGTAGAAGAATTGGTAAGAATAGCTAAGAAAAATGATGCATGCTTAAAAGGTACTTTACTTGCTATTACACTTAAAAAATACACCTTCTTGGCCTGATACATCTTTGGATGCAACCTATGCGCAACTTATATTTTAAAAACACGCTTACTACTCACATGCGTCCATATTCAAATACAAGCAGATCTCAATGTACATTTTTATTTCAATCTGGGTGTAAGTACCCTCTGGCTAAACGTTACTAGCTGTATGCAGACAGACTGCAGTATACGCACGTGCATATGTGCAATACAAGGTCCTATCACAACGCATGCAAAAAAAGATTTTTATAAGATAAAGTAACAACTCATAACACTATAATAATTAATAAAAATGTGTTTAAATTTTTTTTTTTTTAACATTAAGTTCATAAATCAGGATGTTCGTAATGCACATAAAATGCATTTTTAGATTTTTTTTCCTACTTCCCTATACATGTTCTGTGCTATCTAGTGACATAATACGTATAGTTTTAAATAGAAAGGTGATGCTGTGCCAGTCGATCCCATCACTCTGCGCTTACACTTGCCCTGTAGCTGGTGCAAATGTGACGGCTGAAAACCACATCCAGACCTTGAATCATCCGCATTTGCGTTGGTACGACCTTTTGCCTACATTCATCCGCCGCTCCCCTCCCTTTCTACCCGCTTCCATATTATAGACAGCCGTAAGTGTCATTTGCGTTCAGACAAGAATCTCATTCGATTTTGTTCATTGGCGCAGGTCCCGTTCTGTCGCACGCGCAGAGCTATTTCACGCCAGACAAATGGACTTACATCTAAAGGTGAATCCGGCCCTCTACTTTGGAGTGCTGCTCTAAAATGTTATGTTAGTAAAGGGTTAAAGAGAATGTTGTGTGCAGTCATTGGGATGAAGCCTTGCGCATATGCTAATGAGACTGAACTAATTATGTCATGCGAAGACATAACAGAGACGAGACGAGATTATAATACATTCGTTGACAGCGAGCCATAAAGGAGACCAGAAAAAACCCCAAAAAACAACAACTGACAAGTGGGAATAGCTGATGGCGTTCAAATTTCTAATCTACATTAGTGTGGTCAAACAACTCTGAGCCGTCCTGTGCGCTTTAGGGAATATTGAGTACATTTATAGACCAGAGCATGCCGTTTGGTGCTTGTTAATTGAATTACAACAGCACTGACAAATCCTCTTGCAGGATCTAACACATCTTTACTCATTCCCTTTCATTTATAGGGCTGCACAACATTAATGCTTTCCCGTAACAATATACCGCTGTATAGTTTGACGGGGGGGAAGTACCAGGAAAAAAGTACTTAACAAATGTCAGTGGTAATAAAGAAATAAATAGACTTCTTGTCTGTGACAGCACAATACTGACTTAACTAAACTTCTAAAAAAAAAGGAAAAGTGAAAGTGTTGCCCATAGCAACCAATCACATCCTAGCTATGATTTTCTAGAATGTACTAGATAAATGATAGCTAGAATCTGATTGGTTGCTATGGGCAACATCTCCATTTTTCCTTTTTTAGAAGTTTTACCCCTTGATTGTTCCTCAATCCTTATGGCTCCCATCAGATTAATGTAGCCACAGTTGCTGATTACTACAGTCATCTATAGAACAAGGACGGGGCGTGGCCACGTCATGATGGAGGCGTGACAGGGCATGGCTACGCCCCCAGAGGTTAGCCTAAGACTGTAAAGCGCTAGTCTGCCCATTAGCTACCACACCAACATTCCCACCCGCAGGACAAACATGTCTCCGGGAGGGACAGCAGGACAGTGCCCTAATTTCGGGATTCCCGAGGGCAGTTCCTGGGGCTGGGTACAGGGGTGTAGCCCCATCCCGTGCTGCTCAATGCTGTGATTCATGCCATAATATAGCAGGAGCATGACCAGGATGACGCAATTCCCTGTGAATCTCGTCATTAAGCCCCACACACACACACTTCACTAGGGAAGTGGGCAGGATGTGGGAGGGTGCACTGCACTTCAGGGAGAACTCCTAGAAATTCGGTAATCTCTAACCAAGGGCGGAATTATAGTCAAAGTAGCAACTCTTATCGCTCAGGGGCAGTACCATCTGAATAACACTCACCTGCCCTGGCAATGTTTTTTTTGTCTTTTTATAAGTATTGTCAAAAAGTAATTTTTTTGTGACGATAAAAATATGACCACCTTCACCTCACTCAGCAAGGTAAAAAATTATGAAAAGTCCCCTGAGTCCTAACTATATACTTAGGGGTGTATTTACTAAACGGCGGGTTTGAAAAAGTAGAGATGTTGCTTATGGCAACCAATCAGATTCTAGTTATCACTTATTTAGCACATTCTACAAAATGACAGCTAGAATCTGATTGGTTGCTATAGGCAACATCTCCACATTTTCGAACCTGCCTTTTAGTAAATATACCCTTTAGGTTGGGCACTCACTACAAGTTTTTCAGCTGATTATCGCGCCAATCATACGATAAACGACCATTAGTTCCTCTTTAGCATTAGTGTGTACGTTCCAACTATCGTGTTTTATTGTTTCAAAGCACATTGTATCATTTAATTTGATGGACTAAAAATGTCTATAAACGATGGAATGATGTCGTTCCAATTCTGCAGTGTGTATGCACTCAGGACCGGCAGTGTCCATAGATCCCTATGGAGTGTGCAGAGTCAGCATATTTTCAGCTGATGGTTATGACAGATGAAGAGCACAGATCTGAAGGTAAATCTTGTAAGACGTGTATAGTGTGTACACAGGAATCGGCTGCTGATCGGGACTTTCAGTTGTTGGTAAAAATCATTCATTTGATATTGCATCGAGAGAAATATTCCGTAGTGTGTACCCGGCCTTTGATCTTGGCTCCACGAATTCTAATAATGTAAGTCTCCTATCACAGTGCCCTTTGTACTATACCTCTATACGGAATGTAACGTTGCACTTTTTGTTTGACCTAAGCTCAGTGTGATATCTCCAGTTTATACAAATATATTTGCAGCTCTCACTGTCATCCTTAAACACTTCACCAAACTGTATTTTTAGCTGCAGTTTTCCCTGAAGACAACCTTTTAATTGATTGTGTTTAAAAATAACTGAAATAGATCCCCCTCCCGTTATATTCTGACGCTGCTGCCCTCCAAAATAGAGTTGCTTAGTGTTCAATATCGGCGCCCATTATAATGCTTCAGTAGCTCTCTCTGCGTAATAGGCAGCCAGAGAGTGACAAGAAAAGTAATGTCCTTGACAACCGCTGTGATTTATACAACGGTGTAATGCAAGCAATGGCTGCACGTCACTTATTATTTGGGGACAAGATGACAGCTCTGAGAAATGGAGGGAGGGGACCCGCGATAAGCAATCAATCTTTGCCCATAGTTTGATAGCTGGTATTTATTTCTTCATCTGAGCTCTGTCTACAGCAGACAACACACTGACGCTTGCACCATCGGCGTATTTAAGAAACTGTCCGTGTTCCGTTTGATTTGCATAAACTTGAAGACGATTGTAGCAGTTGCGCAGGTCCAGTGATGGCGGGATATTATTGTCCTTAATGGAGATTGGCAGCAGGTTTTAGATTCTGCCATTGCACACTTAGCCATAGCATAGATTGGTATCTTGCTGCACCAATCATTTGCTACAGGGCACTGCAGTTTAGCACTAACAGAATATAATTTATGTACCAAGGTATTTGTCGATAGATTAGTCTTGTCGTTTCTCCTTTTTTGTTTTTATTCTGGATATGCTTTGGAAATACCAGTTTACATGTCCTAATCAGATAGCAGTAGTTCTGGTATCTCGGAGCTAGAAGGTATTCTCGGAAATGTCACAGAAATTTTTTTTTTCTTACTTGTAAGACAGCAGAATTGTCTACTTTTTGGTTGTGCCCTGGGAGATACCAGAGGGTAGGTTTCTAGGAGAAGTACAGGGGAGCAATAGCGCAATTTGTGCCACCACAGCCCATCCCCCCCCCCTGCTGGGCAATCATGTATTAGGGCCATGGGAATTGTGCCATCGAGATCACAACCACTTCTGAAGAAAGTGTAGTGGGACAGATGAGGGTTGTCTACTCTGCCGATAGTCCGGGAGGATTCCCCGAAAGTCGTGTGTTTTGGAGACATTGTTGGAGAGTGTGCAAACTGTACTGGACCTAAATCAGACGTCAGCCGGCCTGCACCTGTCTGTTTTACCCGAGCCAGTTTCTATATTTTAAACTACCAACAAAACATAAAAACACTAAGGGGTAAATGTATCAAGCTGAGAGTTTTCCGGCGGGTTTGAAAAGTGGAGATGTTGCCTATAGCAACCAATCAGATTCTAGCTGTCATTTTGTAGAATGCACTAAATAAATGATAGCTAGAATCTGATTGGTTTTCCAAACCAGCCAGAAAACTCTCAGCTTGATACATTACCCCTAACTCAACGACTGGAAGGCTCCCACCCCAGAACTTCCTGGGATTATCGCTGGTGGTTCTGTCACTTTGGGTCCTGTGCCCGAAATTTGAGTCAAGAAGAGACACAATTGTTGTGAATAATAGCACATCATCTGTTGAATCCTGTAATATGTAACTAACCTTCGCTACTGTAAGTACCCACGGGGAACCCTGTGCTATAAGAGAGATCAGCATTTACAACTTGTATTGAAATAAGATCCTATTATTTGCTATATAGCTCAGAACAGTCTAGATGCCCTTTAAAAATAAAAGAAAGGACTCGCTTGAGATGTAAACCAAATTTTGGTGGGGCAACACATGTTTTCAGTAAGCGCTATGCGAACCTCTTTAATAAGGTAACAAAATCCTGAGACAGATCACAATCTGTCAGCCCCCATCTTGACTTGCGCCGTCCCACTCTCCCGGTATCCTTCTTCCAGTGTTGTTTCTCCTCCTACGATATAACATAAATTCTCAGCACTGTGGGCAGCACGGTGGCTCAGTGTTTAGCACTTCTGCTTTACAGCACTGGGGTCATGAGTTCAATTCCCGACCATGGCCTTATCTGTGTGGAGTTTGTATGTTCTCCCCGTGTTTGCGTGGGTTTCCTCTGGGTGCTCCGGTTTCCTCCCACACTCCAAAAACATACTGGTAGGTTAATTTGCTGCTAACAAAATTGACCCTAGTCTGTGTGTGTCTCTGTGTATGTTAGGGAATTTAGACTGTAAGCTCCAATGGGGCAGGGACTGATATGAGTGAGTTCTCTGTACAGCGCTGCGGAGTTAGTGGCGCTATACAAATAAATGGTGATGATGATGATGATGAACAATGTAAAAGTTTCCCGGGAGGATACGACCATACCACTATTCCACCTGCGTAAAAGACGTAAGATATGGTGTCCTATTAAATGTTAAAATATCCATCCCAAGATGGAATAAACCAAGACGTTCACTTTCTTCTGCTCTTGGTCACAAGAGCGACTTTTTAAAGTCAAAGAGCAGCAAGTGCAATTTCTCTACCACAAAACCCATCTCTACCATCCACAGATAAACTACTTTAATGTCTAGAGGGAAGAAATTCATGTGAGCTGAACTAACACAATAATTTAGAAAATCCTCCAAAATCGGACAGACCTAAATCTCCTCAGATGGAAGACTAATTAGATTATGAAGAAGACCTCGCACCAATAAGGAGTAAAGATTTCCTTTCACTGTTAAACGAAATAAAAGAAAACATCTCTACAAGCTGAAATACAAAACGCTGTTCACAGCCTTCAATCGGAAATATCCTCAATAAGGGGAGCAAGGTAGAAAATAAAAGTTGGATGAAGTTGTGAACATCAAGCGATGGAAACGGATATCCAACAACTATTTACATACTTAAATTCTATATATTGAATTTGCCAAATTCCCCTTTGCTTTATACTGTATTTTGTTTTGTTTCTGTTCTATTATTATAAATACCTGAACTCACACAAGAGGTCTAAATATGTGTCCAAAAAAGGTTAAGTAAATAACTTATTCCTGACATGTTTACTATTAATTTGTGAACATTTTGACCACTCTCTTTATATATAGCAGAGATCATATTTTTGGGATTTATTAAACTTTCTAAAAAGGACAAGTGGAGGTGTTGCCCATAGCAACCAATCAGATTCCAGTTATCGTTTATATAGAATGTACTAGATACATAATAGGCATAATCTGGTTGCTATGGGCAACATCTCCTCTTTTACTCTGTTGAATGTTTGGTAACTCTTCCTCATTGTCTGTTGTGATTTCATGAATCCTTCATTAATAATGCACTTTAGATCATTTTCATTTGTGAAGACTTTTTCTTCATCGCGCTTTGCATATTTCTGTTGCCGATCATAATTATAAACAGTAATCAGCTATTAAAATAAGGAGTGTACACTGATTTTTTATTAGTAGATTACACATCTGTTTATATCCGGTATGTTAAATGGGGTATGCTGGCTTCATTTTAGTGTCTATGCATGTTTCTTTGCAATTAATACACATAAAGAGGGACTGACGCAGACGTGGGCACTTGTTGTTTTCATTAAAATGACGCAATTGTGATTATATACAGAGTGGCAGTTTGGAAAAAGTAGTACATATGCGCCTGGTTTGCGGCAGGTATATATCATCACATAATTATTAAAGTGATAGAACAATTGCAGCGATAGTTAGATCCTTAATGATCACAGATTGAAGAGCTGCTGGTTTTGCCCTTATATTGTGAGACAATTGTAGAGATGCTCAGGCTCGGTTGCTCGAGAACCGAGCACACCCAAATTTAGGGGATCTGAGTACCGAGCCGGCTCCGTACTGTTGCGTGCCCTCGGAATTGAAAACGAGGCAAGACGTCATTGTGACGTCGTTGGATCTCGAGAGTTTTGAATTCCTTTTTAAGATCCAACATAGCGAGGAGTGGAAGGGAGGGCGGACCCCCATTTCTCTTTTCTGCCACTGCTGTGTGCCAATGTGTCCTAGATGTGGTAGGAACTGCCGTGTGTTTGTGTCATCGCTCTGTCGCTTACCATCCAGCCAGGTCGCTGCAGTATTTGGCCGAAAGTGTATGAGAATAATATGGTGATCTGTGAGGTGGTCAAAATTGACTGCAAATGACTTAAAATTAGTGTTATTGAGGTTAATAATAATGTAGGAACAAAAAAAGAGCAAATTGTGATTTTAGGCTATTTTAGGATTTTTTCTAAAAAATCCAAAACCAAAACACGGGCTATTTTGCCAAAACCAAAACCAAAACACGAAGCTAATCCAGATCCAAAACCAAAACCAGTTCACGGGGGTCAGTGAGAATCTCTAGACAATTTTAAATTATCTGATTGTATTTTGCAAAATCATTAATGCTCTATCGCTACAATTGTTCTGCACTTATACATCACTTTAATAATGATTGATTCTTACTTTGAGGACACATTATAACTTATTAATAAACATTATAATAATGACACTATTCCCAACGTACACTTTTAATTCACTTCACAAACGTTAACAATTCGCTGGGATACTATTTTCATTTAGATAATAATAGTTTACTTTTTTTAAACAAAATATAAGTAAAGTTGTGTTTTTAAATGACTGAAAGCGACATTCGAGAAACATTCAGATTGTTTAATGTTTGTGCGCCCCAATATAACACTTGTTCTTTCCTTTTTGTGTAAGTTCATATTGTTTAAAGTGGTCGCTCCTTCTCTATGATTGTATATAGTGTGTATAAATAAGCTGATAGGATATTACCTGAAAAAGACAATATGCACCCGATTCATCAAGGTCCGTATTCTCAGCGCAACCAGCATTCAGTATAATACGCCTGTATTTAGGCTTTGCATCCACCCGAATTCAGCACGGTTAGGGCAGCACGGTGGCTTAGTGGTTATCACTTCTGCCTCACAGCACTGGGGTCATAAGTTTGATTCCCAACCATGGCCTTATCTGTGTGGAGTTTGTATGTTCTCCCCGTGTTTGCGCCAGGGCCATCTTTTCCATTGGGCACGATGGGCAGGTGCCCGGGGACCCCACAGGCAATGGGGCCCCATAGACAGGGCTCTTAAGTAAAATAAATAATCCTGCAAAAAAAATAAAAAAATCCTGCAAATATATCTATATCTACCTATCTATCTATCTATCTATATATATATATATATATATATATATATGATACACATCTATAGAGGTAGGGGCCGCGCTGCACTGCTTTGCCCGGGGGCCCATAATGTTGTTAAGGTGGCCCTGGTTTGCGCGGTTTCCTCCCAAACTCCAAAAACATACTGGTAGGTTAATTGGCTGCTATCAAAATTGACCCTAGTATGTGTGTGTATGTCTGTGTGTTTAGACAGTAAGCTCCAATGGGGCAGGGACTGATGTGAGTGAGTTCTCTGTACAGCGCTGCGGAATTAGTGACGCTATATAAATAAATGATGATGATGATTCAGCAAGATGCGTTGGGCTTGTGATATCGAAGACAGATCTGCTGTGCTGTACTACACAGGACACTGCATGATTTGTCCAATACCTATGTGGATTATAAATTTGCAAACGAACGCACATGAAAGAAATACGGGAGAAAAACACAGAAGCACAGGGATGGATTTGTCCGTGTTTGGACGTGGCTGCGTGCAATGGAGTTTGGCACGTCCCTACTGTATGTTCACTACTGCAAAACACTCTGTCCCCGTCCAGTTCACTTCCGAAATTGTAGACTGCATAAAGTGTCCTTTAGATGTGTTGGTGCACGGAACAGCGTTGCGTTCCTGGCCCTATCTCCCGGTTCTAAGGACAAGTAGAGTGATTTTGCGCACACTGCGCTCACAATTGGCAGATGCGTACCATGGATATCTTTAAGATTTGGGGTGTAGCAGAAACGGTCACATTTATTTATGTAGACCTAGTGCGGCAGTAATATCCCACTCTGCCTACATTACAACGCCACAGTCCCGCCCCGTCCCGCCTATACAGGCGCACATAGGTGTAATCGGCACAATCACAGAAGTCTGCATGGGCATAAAATATGCCAACTGGTGTAATACTCACTCTCATCCCGTCTGTAGGGCAAGTATCTATCAATTAAAAATATTTATAGGTTTTCAAAAAGCTGCAAAAAGTAACTATAAATGCAACATAAATAAATAATAAGATACATTCTTACTACAAATTCCCATCAAATACAGTCACTGAAAAAATACATTTATCAATGTTATTACCATCAGCGCCAGCTTTTGTGAACATTCATTTGGTGAATTCAGTTTTTCTTTACGTTCTCTCTTATCCGCTTCAAACTAAATTAAATATATTTCTTACCACAACTACAATATTATCTTGTATCGGTACTAATCAATTACCTATCAAAGGTGCTTCAAACATTTGAACGCCTGTTATAGTCTGGAAACTTTTACATATGCTGTACGTGCTTTCATATAACCATGGTCATTTAATATTTGTATCTTGGCATTGGTGTGTGAGACATACTCAGTCTTCCTGTTTTTTTTTTCTGTCTCTCTGCAGCGTTACGGAACAGTTACTCATGTAATACCTGCAACATGGTGCTAAATTCGGTTGAGCAGTATAATGCACACCTGAAGGGAGCCCGGCATCAGAACAAGTAAGTGACGTAACCAAGCCAATATATATACCAAGAAAAATCGGTGACATTGAAGTATTGCTTTAAACCAAATATTATGGAGGACAATTCGCTAGCACACAAGATGCACTTCATAAAACATCTTAGCACCTCTGCGCCATATTCGCTCTAGAACGTAAGCTCTCGCGGGCAGGGTCCTCCCCTCCTTACATCTTATGTCTGCCTCCCCCAGTACGCCTTCGTGGTCACACCTTAAGCTGAATCCTCCGCTATCTCCATTTATTACTGCTAGCTCGAGACCATCCATTGTATCCATGTCACCGTTACTATCTATATCTGTCATTTAGTTATTGCGCTCATCTTTGTCATATCTGTAAGATGACTGTCTGGCACTACAGTGATCTGTGCTGTCGTATCAATAAATGATGATGACAATGATGATGACAAGCCCAGCGCACGTGAAGGTGAAGGAGGGAAAAATATTTACAGGTCCGGATTTTTTAAAATAAATAACTAACTGCAGCTTTACCCCAGCCCAAATCCTCAACTTGTCCCAATATTAAACAGCCTGGGCTGGTTTCCACTATAACAAAGACCGCAAGCACGGAGTCCCGCTAACATAGTGGACCAATCATAATAAAGTAGAATGTTAAAGCGAGGTAACTGCAGCCACCTATATTAATGGTGGATGGGGTTCTGCAGGTAAGAGACCATCGTGGCTGTAGGATCACTAACTACTGGTAATCTGCACATATATGTCTTCACATAGTTACAGGGATGTGTTAGGAGAAAAGATGTTGTAGATAAGGCAATCATTTATTGTTGCAAATTGCATGGAGCCACTCAACGCCTAAGGTGGTTAGTAGAAGGCATATTATCGCTTATCATCTCTTATCAAGAGAACAATGGAACATACGGTATAAAAACTTCTTAGGTTGTGCCATGGTGGGGGAAAATGTGTACTTGTTAATACATTATATAATGAATCAATGTTATATTTGAATGTAATGGGTCTCTACATGGGGGTTTTCAGAATAATAAAATATTGGCCTAGATTTCACAGAAAGAGCAAATCTCACTCCAGTGAATTACTCCCTTTATCTTACTTGTTAAGTCTTTTACAAAAAAAGTTCTGAAAATCTAGGCCGCGTAGACTGTAAGTGTGAAAAGTACAAGTACATTGTATTATCGCTGTGCCCACTGATGTCTAATTCTGGGCATTCCCTTCAATATCTGTCCCTGTCCTTTCTTACTATGTCGATTCATCAAAGTCTCTAGGTCAGTGTATAATTAATAATTAATTAACCAGCAGAGGCCTCCATTATAATATACACAGGGAGCGATTTATAGCATACCCAACTTGACAAGTGGGCACAAATTTTGCCGTGGTACAGAATTTGCATCTGAGCAAACTGTGTTGCACTGCAAGAGGTAGTGATGAAAGCATTGTTTTGTATGCAAGGCAAATACTGCCTGATCCTACGTGCAGCGCCCACATACTGGATAGCTTTATTCTTACATTGCTAGGCCACCCCCCTCCCCTCCCCCTCATAACTACTCTAAATTATAATGTGCATTTTACACTGCACCTCCCCTCCATACTCACCTTTTATTCCATTCTGTGAAGGTTGTTTTTTTTTTACTGTATAAGTGCATCTTTGCTCTGTGTAGTATTTTAGTTTTTTGTCATTTTAGTGTTTAAAGTGGATCTTTGTTCTGTACTGGTTTTTTTAGGTTTTTTTTTTCCAGTGTTTAAGTGGCACTTTTTCCCGTACAGTTTTTTAGTGTTTAAGTGGATCTTTGTTCTGTGCTGTTTTTTAGCTTTTTGTTATTTTAGTGTTTAAGTGTATCTTTGTTTTGTGCTGTTTTTTAGTGTTTAGTTGGATCTTTGTTCTGTACTTTTCTTTTAGTTTTTTTTCCCAAGTGTTTAAGTGGAACTTTTTCTCGTACAGTTTTTTAGACTTTCAGTGGATCTTTGTTTTGTGCTGTTTTTTAGTGTTAAAGTGGATTTTTGTTCTGTGCTGTTTTTTGTTTTTTTTAGTTTTTTTCAATGTTTAAGTGGAACTTTATTCTGTATTGTTTTTTCAGTGTTTAACTGGATCTTTGTGGAAAAACCAAACTTTGGTTCCCGAAAGTTTTATTAATCCATAGGGGCATATTCAATTCTCGCTGTTTTCCGCGGCGTTAAAACTATTACCGTTATTACGGTAATAGTAAGCTGGATTTTCAGCTGAAATCCAGCGAGAAAACTACCGTAATAACGGTATTTACACACACTATTACCATAATAACGGTAATAGTGCGTGCGCCGTGGGATTTTTGGCTTTACCGCCAAGAATTGAATATGCCCCATAGAATTTATAGAATGGTATTAAAGTGTAATTTATACATGCTGCCAGTAGCCTTTCTTCATTGCCTATTTAAAAGTTGAGATGTATGTAAATGTAATGATAAAATGGAACTAATTATTTTTTTACATGTAAGGCAGCAATAGCTCAAATAAATCAGTACCCTCTTAAGGTGGAAACTCACTGACCCCCAATCCTATTCCCAATATAATCTCAGTACACCCAGATATAAAATACAGTAATACAACCAGTGCTGACCCTTATGTTGTTTGTTCTTTACAATAGAACCCCGGCCAGGTGTTCGTCTTGGATATACAGAGTAAAGTCGATACAGTATTAACAAAATGTAGATGATATATTGAGAAATAAAGATGCCATTTATCATGTGCACTATGGGATGTCTTGTGGCAGGTGCAATTACCTCTTAGGCCAGAAATGAAACACTGACTGTGACATTATATTTAAATTCAAGTGATTGATGGATTTATCAATAACATGGACATGTCCAGGGGCTCGCCCCTAGTGGGTTGATGCTGGGAACTGATTATTTAAGATCTGTACATGGTAACATCTCATGTTCTGACATCTTATACCTATCTTGTGCAAGAACACAGCACTTCTCTAACAATAATCTACAGACACACAGGCTGACCTTTGTTAATTTAAATCTGAAAAAATCTGAATTACCAAGTTAGTGCATATGTATCAATAAATAAATATTCATTTGTGATTGTACAGTGAAAAATAGGAATCCATTGAATGAACATGTTCCTTGGCTTATTAAAAGATCCAATTTGACGGATTGGCTTTTGAATTCTTCATTCATTTTTCAACCCGATAGATTGAAAGCTCATTTGGGCATTAAAACGGTCCCTAAAATAGTATATGTGTAGAGCACTGCATAAAAAGTATTCACTATATAAATAAAAAATAAATAGTAGTTTTCACAAACATATTGCAACTTTATTTAATAGCTAAAAGGTAGGTACTGAGCATAGAATTCAATCGCCCTTTAGCAAACTAAATTAACACCCTCCCCTTTAACTAATAGACGTATCTTTCAAACCACTGTTCACAATTGCAAATGTAATTAAAAGTAGCAATTCCTATGATCAGAAAAATATCCTTAAGTTTATTTTATTTTAAACATAAAAAACACAGAACCCATATATAATAAATGCAGTACTAAGAGAGGAAACCAGGGAGCAATTGTGTAAATTTGTGTTTTGTGGTATTTATAGTCTACACATAGCTCTGGGAAAACTACAGTTAGTTCATTCTGCGCTGTGCTGTGGGCAGAGTAGTACTGGGAATTCTGGGTAGAAAAATTATAATATGGAGAATTCCAAACGCAGAACACTGAAGACCAAATTCTGCAACAGAAACATGTGACGTTCTGCAGTCAAATTTGGAGTGAGATGGGGATTCCAATTTTGAGAATTTCACTCACCTCTACCATATACCATCACACTTTCCCCTGCGTCTAGTGGAGTGGGAGCTCACCTCAGAATATGAATATACATTGAGCGAGTTACCAGCTAAGTTACACGTATCTTGAACCCTTGTATATCAGCAATTTAGTTGCTTATAACTGACCACAAAAGCAAAAATAAAATGGTGGTTAGAGCACCTCTATCTTAACCTCATGGGAATTATAAAACAAGGTAAAAATAGGTTCTAAAATAGAGTAGAGGAGAGTAAAACAAGGTGCAGGCCATAGGTCTAGCAGTTATATATCTCCCAACTATCCCTGCCTATTTGCCTGTTTGAAATGCTGGAAGGTATGAAGTAAGATGCCTTGGTTTTGCAAAAATATTCTGAATTTAGGAATTACCCTTATCCCTTCCCCCACTTAGTAAAATCGCTGGATTTTTGGGTGAAATAATCACTACCAGCTCCTACAGTCCCCTGAGATTATACACCATGTAACCCATGTGCTGGCAAATATCATCCACTATAGTTTACGCTCAAATTTAAGGCCCTGGAGCATCATGGCAGTTCATGATTCTAGGGTGCGTTTTTGCTGAATCATGGGGATCCTCTGTACAGAAATGTACGAGATGTAAAACATGAAGGAAATTCCTGATTATCAGTATCTCCAACTCTTGTAGATTATTTTGTAACTGAAGTTTCGGCTACAGAACACACACTTATGAAATTAGCGCATAATTTCAGAGATCAACAATGTGAGCTCTGTGCTGCCATCTGTTGACAGAATTCCATTATGACTCCCACAGTAATCTGCAGGCATTGTCCATATTGTATTGCTGGGATTTGCCAACCCAGCTTGCACTGTAAATGCTTGCAGTCACAATTCATTTACAAGGAAGTGTGGGGTTTGTTTGTAGCTGAAACCTAGTTTATGTTTTGCAGGTGATTCGATTCCAAGAATAGCCAGTGTTATTTGTGAAATAACTGCAGTACGCAGTGTTACATGACAGCTGGGGCAGTGGACTGCTGCAGAGATATATTCCAGAGCTTTATTGGGGTTAGATAGTAAAGGTAAAATACTTTGTATTGATTTTTCTTTATAGAGATTGATAATGCAGAGAGAGACACAAGATCACATATTTTCCTCATATTGATTCCATAATCTCAGCGGCAGTCAGAAAAACTCTGTATAGAAAAGTACTATCTATTTATGTTCACATTCTCTGGTTTATAGTCTTTCTCCTGTATTGTGCTTTAACTGTAAGGCTGGAATATGAAACTTGGATTTTGGAGTTAATGTTGCATTTATTTACTTGCAAATGCACTTAATGCATTACACTTTCTCTACAAAAATGTAACATGTTATTGTTATACTATGTGTCATCTTTCTTACCAGCACAAAAAATGCTATTGTGGGCATATGCAAAGCTGCAACTATGGCTAGATACGTGCAGGATGGCACCAGTAGCCTGGTTTACACCTGGGATACGGTACATACACTTATGCTAGAGATGCTTAGGGGAGCCGAGTAGGCTCGCGAGCCGGCTCGTTACTTTCGTGCGGCCTCGGATCTAAATCGAGGCAAAACATCATCTTTTGCGTTGTCAGATCTCGTGGGTTTTGGATTCTGTAAGTACCTCCCTCCCCAGGAGATCCAGCGCCATTGTTCACACAGAATCAGGGGTAGCAGTGTTCTTGTCACTCTCCAGTCTCCAGTGACATTGCTCACAAAGAAACAGGAGGGGTAGCAGTGTTCTTGTCACTCTCCATTTTCCAGTGACATTGCTCAGTGCCATTGCTCACACAGAAACTGGGGTAGCAGTGTTCTTGTCACTGTCCAGTCTCCAGTGACATTGCTCAGTGCCATTGCTCACACAGAAACTGGGGTAGCAGTGTTCTTGTCACTCTCCATTCTCCAGGGACATTGCTCAGTGCCATTGCTCACATAGAAACAGGGGTAGCAGTGTTCTTGTCACTCTCCATTCTCCAGTGACATTGCTCAGTCCCATTGCTCACACAGAAACAGGGGTAGCAGTGTTCTTGTCACTCTCCATTCTCCAGTGACATTGCTCAGTGCCATTGCTCACACAGAAACAGGGGTAGCAGTGTTCTTGTCGCTCTCCATTCTCCAGTGACATTGCTCAGTGCCATTGCTCACACAGAAACAGGGGTAGCAGTGTTCTTGTCACTCTCCATTCTCCAGTGACATTGCTCAGTCCCATTGCTCACACAGAAACAGGGGTAGCAGTGTTCTTGTCACTCTCCATTCTCCAGTGACATTGCTCAGTGCCATTGCTCACACAGAAACAGGGTTAGCAGTGTTCTTGTCACTCTCCAGTCTCCAGTGAGATTGCTCAGTGCCATTGCTCATACAGAAACAGGAGGGGTAGCAGTGTTCTTGTCACTTGACAAAAATTGACTGGAAATGACTGGAAATTAATGTTATTGAGGTTAATAATAATAATGTAGGGATAACAGAAGAACCAAATAATGTGATTTTAGCAAAAAAAAAAGGGATTTTAGAAAAAAATTGGGATCCAAAACTAAAACCAAAACGCAAGGGCGGTTTTGCCAAAATCAAAACCAAAACATGAAGTTAATCCAGATCTAGATCCAAAACCAAAACCAAAGCACGGAGGTCAGTGAACATCTCTGATTTATGCCCATGTTTACAACCATTTGTATTGTTTGCAAAATATATTTTTGCAATTAGGCATCAAGAAAACCTAAAAAACCTCTCTAATACAGAAGAAACAACTCCCCTTCTCACATGCGTGAACAATTTGCCGAAACATGCACACAAAAGCATGCACATGACACAAAGGAAGTACCAATCAGCAACAGCCGACCATTCACAAACAGCCAATCACAAGCGGTTCGCTATTGCTGGTAACGCTCATCATCATCCGTTATTTACACTTGTCCCTGACCAAACGCAAGTAATATGGCTTAGGCAGGCGGATAAGTGTGTCGGTGTCGGCATCTTACTGCACTCGGCCTGCGCTAGACCGTCCCTTCCCTTCCACATATTGTCTCTCCAGACGCAAGCGAGGGTAAGTGCCATAATGACGCACATTTTCTTTGGTATGGGCACTTTTCTTGGCGTGCGCAATATACGCTACTCAAACTGGCGTGGTGCTCACTCTGCATCACGCCCTGAACTTCTGTGTGATTGGAATCTGTGTATAATTAGGTATAACTCCATGGGGGAGATTCAGTTCTGTCTCCGGAATGTTCCCAGTAACACATCGTTCCTATGGCAGAAATCTCCACTAATTTTTTCTCGCACCCCATAGAGGGGAGCTGAAAAATGAGTGGAGATTGTTGTAGTAGCCGGCAATACGCGCAGCTATACCTCGCGCCAAATTGAATCTCCCCATATGTGATTGGATTCTGTACATAGGACGATATCTTAAAATAGATATGTAACTATATATATATATATATATATATATATATATGGACAGATTTATAGTTGGGGTAGGGCATGTCCTAGATCAACTTTAAATCTCAGTGTAAACATAAAGCTATCAGGTACTTGTGTGCTAGATGTGGGTCGCAGATCTCTGTGGTACTGTAATATGCTTACATACATTTACTTACTTACGTACATTTAGCAGTAGGAGTTACATTATTCCTTATAATACTTGGGTTTCCATCGAACCACAGACAGTTGCCCGTATCCGGAGATCCTCCTATCAGACTGCATGTTACCCTCACTGACAGCTCTACACAACCTATCACAGAACACTTTCACAATGACTGTTTATAATCTGAAAGCCGAGTACCTGTGAACCAATAAGGTATAATGATCTTGTGCTTCCTTTATGCCTATTGGTTACTTTCAAACTGAGTCATGTAACATCTCTACTCTCCGCGTAGAAGTTATAATTTACGTGCGTTTTATAGGTTGTTCCTGGAGACGTGTAGGGCGCTGTGTCCTCCTCCCCAGATGTCTTTACTTACCCAGTCTGTCTCTTCTTTACACAGACATACTTGTATAACATACCGAAATATAAAAATGCTCTTTTATATATTGCAGGAAGTACACACATCTACATGGACAGGTGGGATTTTAGCCACAAACTCAGGTGCAGTACAAGATGTGCATCTCCTGTTACACTATTTGTCCTGTTTCTGCAGCTTGCACTCACCTGAGTGTGCGCCTATTAACTGCATAAAGTGCAGTTGGGTAGAGGCAACATGCAGACATTGAGGGAGATCCAATTGCCGGCGAAGTGGCGTGCGGACCTCGCCGTGATGTGCGCCGCGCACTTTGCCGGCCATTATGGTAGGAATCTCCGCTCATTTTTCTGCCCATCTCTATGGGGTGCGAGAAAAAATGAGCGTCGATTTCTGTAAAATCTCAGACGTGAGGTGTCTCCGGAGACACCTTGTGCCAAATTGAATCTCCCTCATTCCATAGAAAAATAGCAGCTTCTTTCTGCAAAGATCTAAATCATGAGCCATCCACAGGCAGCAGTAGTCCATTCCTATACTGTATACAGGATTATCTTACTGAGAAACTCCTACAAATATCACAATAAACAAGAGAAGACTCTAAACTCTACGCCTAACGGCAGGATCCCTGGCCCAGGCAGCTCCACAGTGATATACTACAAGATATTTTGTGAGGTGTATCAGAATATTTTTGGCTATTTTTAACTCTATAGCTAAAGCGGCTTCATTCCTAGGTAAAGTTCAGCTGCTTCCATTACAGTGACAACAAAAGAGAACAAAAACTACATTTTATGGCAGATAGCTTATAGCTTTCCCTAAAAATATCTGCAATTTATTGGCTAATAGTCTTGATAGTCTTCATTGAACATTTCACTAACTTCTTATATTTTACATCAGAGATAATATCTGCTTTAAGTGGCAGTGAAAACGTAGACGGTGGTCAGAGATTCTGGTGCTAAAAATTGTTCCAGTATTGTGACCTTAAACCACATTATCTAAAATGTCCTGGATAGGTAAACTAAGCATCCTTACAATGTACGTTACCTAGGTGGATAAACATTTCCAAACTTTCCCGTACCATTGCCTGAGCCACAACTGTTATGGCAGAAAGCTATAACTGTACTTGTCTGGCTTGATAATGACTCAAGGCTAAGTTACCGTCTAATAATAATTAAAATGGGGTCTGTGAGCGTCTGACATACTCTTGTACTATACAATACTTGCTGCCGTGCAATGCACATCCCTTTCTCACCCATGTGACAAAGACCCACGCAAACACAGGGAGAACACACAACGTCACACAGATAAGACCCTGCTCAAAATCGAACTCATGACTCCATGAGTGAGGCAGCAATGCTCACCACTGAGCCACTGTTGTCAGGAACCCCTCTGTATGATTCCTGGTCCCAACAACTGTACCCCATACCTGTCTTTAACAAAAAGGCTTTGAGCTTACAGACAGTGGACACAGATGTACCACCAGGACCAGATTATCCATAAAATAGGGGTGTTTCCAGCGATAGGTTGCAAAATACGCTTTATTCTGATGGAAATTTGTAGCAAAAATGTATGCATTTGAGTTGAACGCCAATGAAAAGCTGTGCTCAACAAACTAAATATATAACAAAATATAAATCTCACTATCTTGTTTCACACTCTTGCATTTAATCTGGACTCACCACTTGTACATTTCCTGGTGATGTAGCCTGGTTAGGGAAGGATATAAAAGAGGTTGTATCTCAGGCTCAGCCCCTTGGTGTTCTATGAAGACAAGAGTCTCCTTGTTTCAAGGTTCCGAATATATGTTAAAAATCCTAACCTTAATGTCAACCTAAAAGTATAACTCCTGGGGGTAAATGTATCAAGCTGAGAGTTTTGCGGCGGGTTTGAAAAACCAATCAGATTCTAGCTATCATTTATTTAGTACATTCTGCAAAATGATAGCTAGAATCTGATTGGTTGCTACAGGCAACATCTCCACTTTTCAAACCCACCGGAAAACTCTCAGCTTGATACATTAACCCCCTTAGACAACATAACTTGCAACATAAAAAACACCCAAAAACCGCTATTCTGTTTATAAAACATAATACTCTACTTTCGTGATACAGTTGCAAGTTCTCCGTCCTGTTTCCTAAGAGCTCACAAATGTGATCTTTACCCTGGTCCTGCTCATGATAATAGCTGCGCTTACACTTTGTGTGAGCTGTATTTAAATAATGTTACATGCATTAGGAAAAGCAAATGCATGGCAGCTTTATTCAGCGTTATCTAACCGATCCCAAGACATGACGGCTCCTCTCCTCCATCATCAGCCAGACTGGATACTTCTAATTAATGGTTCCACAAGGGAGGCCTGGGTTAAGATTTAATTATTGAAACCTTTATCTCAAGCAGCTGTGATATGAAAGGCTATTTTATTAGGGAGCTTTCTTTTCCATTGCCTCTTAACATGTATACAGAAGGGAATCCCTTATTCTCTCCTTGTCTGGTCTTCTGGATTAAGCGTTGGATGAGAGATTTTATTCCAGCGCAGCAAAATGAGTGATGTTTTTGTTTTTTTTTTCCCCTGAATGATCAAACCTTGTAACGTCGGTCAAGAACATCTGTGTTTTAATCACATATCTGAAAACAATCAAGCCTGGGATTTAATGTTCTTAGGTATTGCTGTGCAGCATCGGCCTATCAGAAATTAACGTGAGCATTAGGATCCCAATCTGCCCCAAGGCCGTGGTGGGGGATTTCCATGATTGAATTTTAATCAACCAATTACTCTACAAATATGTTAAAATGATTTAAAATAGTATTTTCCCGTTCTGCAAGACTATAATAACGAAAGGCAACATGTTTATGTCACGATGGTGTAAGGGCTCAACATATTATCCTGTGGGATAGTTGGTAATATTTTTAATTTTCGTGGATATCTTGTGGTGAGAATACACGCCTACGCACACATAGATGGAGGAGGCTTTACGTCACAATCTGCTTATGTAATTCTCCCAATATGTCACAACTATAGCCCATTCCATTTGAATCGCCCTCTGGGTAGAATGAACGATTGGTAAAACAATGTTAGCTAGGGACCTATTAATCCCCATGTTATGCCGTGTGTGGAAGGATCACCTAGAAATAACTTATTGTATATCATTGCAAATGTCCTGATTTTTGTATTGCAAATGTATTGATTTCTGAGGCCATATGCCATGTTGGAGGAAATTTGTTTTTGTACTTTCCCAAGAAAGGAAATCCCATGCTAATTAGGCCTTTTGTCTGTGAGTGAGCAGCACATCTCTTTAGCCTGAATATACAGCTAAGGGTCTTTACCTTTCTATCTTGTGAATTCTGTCCTGTTAAAAAGATAGTGGACTATTTGAATAGTAACAGCAAGCAATTTGGAAAATCACAGATTGATGTAAATTTTGTTACGTTTAAATTGCGTTAAATCCAAGTTTAGAGAATATATTACATCATGTTGCTAAACATCTGATGTAATATCTCAGACTTTGTGGTGCCAGATAGGATCAGGGGGCTGGGTTAACCCCTGTCAACACGTGTCTCAGAAACAGTATATAAAGAGCTGTATTTTCTATTTTAACTGTAGTATGCAATCTGTAGTTCTGGATGATCACTACTACCTCCAACTAGTCTGTAATGGTCCTTGTAAGGACCCCTTGAGCCAATAAACATCACTGCTTGAATATTCTGCCTGATGCCTATTACCTGCTGTATCCTGTGACCAACAGATAATAGCTTACACTTAAATCCATTACACGGCTGCCCTGTGTAGAACTCAGCATCTCTGGGTCATCGCTTTGCCCGCTACCCAGCAGTTCCGATCCATAGTAAGCAGCCAGGAGGTACCAGCCAGCCTACAGCAAAGAGGCTCTGCAGTAGCTATACCAGCTACCCAGAAATAAGTGGTTGGTTCCAGGTGCCCCGTGAAATAGCCTGGTGGTGGCATTATAAATAGACAGCAATGAGATCACTGGCAAATAAGGGATCCCAAGAACATGATGCCAACCAGGGGTGGACCAGTACATCACCAGATCCCATAGCAAAAACTTAGGGGCTGCTCAGTTGAGGTCTTCACTCTTTTGAGGGCAGCGGGAACCTCAGATGATGGGATGGGGGGGTGACCCGACATTGCACTCCCTGTGCTCTCTATTGTTACACCCCTGATGCCAGCACCATTATCTCCCAAGTATGGGGAACTTTAGTGACACCTCTCCAATATTCTCAGAACCTTAATTGTGACAAGTTGGGTGTATGAGCTTTGTTTTATATAGAGGCGCGTTATATACACAGTAAGTGAAGGAAAGGGAAGGTGCAAAGGGAAAGATACGTTTTTAGAATTATTTGTTTAAAAAATGGAAACAAATTCCCTGAAGCCTGTATGATACAAGCAGTTCACCAAGTATGGTACTGATTGCTGGGATGTCAATATTACTCTTGTTTTCCACTTAGACCTCAAGCATCATAGGGTACGTTGGCTCCACTCCATATCCTTCCCTGTAAGGATGTATTCAATTTCTTAGCAAAACAATGGGTAAAGTATGGATATTTATGGTTAGAAGGAAAGTTTAATTTATATATATATAACTGGTTACTAGCGCTGCCGCTTACAGGAGGAAGTGCTGTGCGCATGCGCACACCTCTTACCATATATCGGATTCTACGAGGCCGAACATCTTTCAGCAGAGTCCCATAGGAAATGGTAGATAACACCATTCTGAGACGGCGTTACCTGTCCGTGTAATATAAAGCTTAGCAAAGCTTGCTGTATTGCAGAACATCGCAGTCCCCATAGTAATCTATGGGGTCTGCGATGCTGCACGGTGTTAGCCTAAACGAAGGAGATTTCTGCAATACATACATACATAATACATAGCAAACTTACTTAAAAGATGCGGAAACAGCCTTTTCCGCATCTTTTAAGTGGAAGTTACCTTGATGCATAGACCCCGTAGTCTGTTAACATTGCTAAACATTTCGACTCAAGTCACACTAGAGACAAAAATGTATAAAACGAGCTCTTTATACATAGTAAGCTGTTATCTGAAATGCCAAAACTAGTGCAATTTTCCCTTGTATAGAAATGTTCCCCAATTATACACTTGACTTCCTTAAAATGCCAGTTTAAGGGGAGGTCCTGCCGAGCCCATCTGGAGTCAGAAGCACCATGACTTTTAGAGAAGACACTTAAAACTACTTGAGAAGAATTGCTTGGGTCTAACTCGAAAATTATGTCAATTATCCTTCTAGTCCTAGTAGATTTCTGGCTGAGTGTGCTAATGAAGAGCTCAGATGATGGGATCCACAGAACGGTTACAGGGAAATCGTCTTGCTATGAGCATCTAAGTATTCAGTGGCTCTTGGCCAGGACCTTGGGTACGTTCTGTCTCTTATTCTATCAGAATCTCGAGCTGTTTTTTTCTTTTGGAGACAAATATGTAACAACGAATTATCCTGCCTGGAAAATAAGCACGATAGCTGAAAGAACATGCAATGCCATCTGTGTCATCTCTGGATATATTGAAAAGTTTGTGTGCCTTAGTATAACCATAGCCATGAAACACAAGCTCTTCTCTATGTACTAAGTAAACTTTTTTCATTTGCACAACTTGTGTTGGTGCAGACATACATGGAAGACTATATATAAATAGAATAAAAAGCGTTGATGTGCAATAAATAAAATCTACAATTTATTTAGTGATAAACCATTATCATAGCTGGTTCAGATAATATCACATTTCAAACCACATCCAAATTTCATATATTGCAAAGCAAAGGAAAGAACATTAAATGTCCTGTACTGCTATAATTGTGGCGTTTCCAAAAATCCTTTATCGAGTCGGGAAATTGGATTAATATACACGATTTAAAACATTTAGGTGGCCACTGATTTTGTGCAAACATGTTGTTATTATATTAGCTCACACTCACTGCGTTAGTGAAACAGCTGTAGTGGTTGTTCAGAACTTGCCCAATCCTGTGTTGGTTTAATGGAACTCCCCAAACTCTCCATATAATTAGCTTTAGAGATCCTCTTGCTGTCATAGGATTAGGCACACACCGCAGATGACAATTTGTAGCTAATCTATGGCGCAGCGGATTGGTAACTTGAGGGCCCAAATCTGTATCCGGCCAGAAAGCTTGTTCAATTAATTGGTTATATGTTCGTCAACATGATTGGTGGCCAAACAACAGTGGCAAGTATCTAGTGCGAAGTAGAGCCAAATGTCAGAATGTCACCCTGACGCAGGGCCGGATTAAGGGAAGGAAGGCCTCCGGGCTAAGGGTTCTGTGAGGCCCTCCTTTCCACCATGAGCTTACCTCCTTCCGTTGTTTCACTCCCTGTAGTACTTACGAGGCGCTGTAATCTCCTTACTGAGATCTCGTGAGAATGAGACTATGAGTCATAGTCTCACTCTCAAGAGATCTCCACAGTAAGGAGATTACTGTGCACCGCGTAAGTACTACAGTGACAGCAGGCAGCTAACAACATAACATTTGCTATTAGCTGCCTGCCATTCTCCTTTAACAGATGACAGACGAAGCCGGGGCGGGGATGCCCCCGACCCGATGAATGCCAGTGGGCCCTCCAGCTGCCCGAGGCCCCTGGGCTGTAGCCCCTTTAGCCCTATTGTTAATCCGGCTCTGCTCTGACGCGTTTCTCTGCCCCTTTTTTTTCTGGAGGTTGTCACCAGAGGAAAAACGTGGAAGACTGTCTAGGATTGTCTCTTTCTACACTCGAGCTTGACTTGAAACTCTTTCTAGAACAGCAAAAGGGAATTTTTGAGACTATTATGTCTCCTTACAGTTCCCAATATTTGAACTAAGACATTTATTCTCTACCATCTGACAGGCAAGATCAGTTGCCTGTGCCTGCTCTGTTAGCTTGATTCATTGCTGCATGGAGACATTTTTTGTAGCAAGGCATTATGGGACAGGCAATTCTTTGATTGAGAGCAGCCTGTAGAGCCCAGTGATGGAAGCAGTGAGCAATACAAACCTCCCAGCCTCAGGTTTGAAAAAAAAAGACAAAAGCACTCTACTATTACTCTGCTATGATGTTATATTATATTATGCCTATTAACCAGCTCTATTTTTATTCAGCACTGATATTTGTACACACTGTAGAAGTTAACAAACATCATACACTCCTACCCATTGGAGAACACAAACGAAATTTGTTGACCAGGAAGCTGACATGTAATTAAACCAGGTGTCGATATAATGTCACGTTTACTGTCAACGACCAGCGGGATAGATAGAGGTCCGTGGACACTGATGCAATGTCTAAGCCAGGGTGCCGCACCATGTAAACAAAGACATCTTCATAGGGGCAGTGATAAGTGTAAGTGTAACAAAGGGACATTTTGGAAATTTAGAGGGTACTTTTTGCATTGGGGGACGCATATGGCGATCGCAGCCCTAAGACCACCGGACATGGGGCGCAGTTGGTTGCAATTGTGATCGTGTTGACCACTGTTGTTATGTCACCATCACCGGCTACAAAATAAAACTGTGTTTGTGTTGGGTGGTAAGTACATTATTTTATCTTATATAATTCTAGAAATAGATATTGATGGTTTTTTTGCAGCAATTCTCTTCCTGTCTACATTAACCATTACGTCTACATTGAATTTTTATTCCCTAGTGAAAAAATAATAAATATGGCCGTCACAATAGTAATTAGTTTAGCGATCCCCGACGGCATATCCTCCCCGCTTGAAACATGTATGGCTGTCATGATTATTCTCCCTAGAATTCCTTGTAACAGCTTATTTCTATGGACACAATTAACTCGCTTAGTAAACGCTAGAAAGCACTGAATACTTATTAAGGTAATAACAGCATGTTTGTGCTACCCAACGCAAATGGAGTTCTACGTAACATGTAGTAAGTGTTTTGGATGTTGGACAGGTTTTTTATTTATTTAGTTAGATGTCTTTTTTTTTTTCTTTTAGATCAATTATTTTTTAAACAATCTATATGAACTTGCTGTAGAGTGAATTAAAGGACAAGTGGAGGGTATCACATTAATGATAGTTTAGTGTCAGGATCGTCCAGTCCTCGGTTGTGTATTCGGCTGCTGGGTTGTTTAGGCAGCCGACTCGCAGCCAGTCTATTAGTGCAATGCGATCACATGATCTCACTGTAACGAATCACTAGAGAGGGCTCGGTTCTGCTGGGGCTTTTGATTGGCTCCCTGCTCCTTATAATGTAGACAACCTGGTCTTTCAATGCCAGTGATAGTAGTAGCAACGCTGGGTCTGTTTGTGTGTTATTCAGGTTGCGTTTCTCCTTCCTAACTTACTATTCTAAAACAAACTAAGGAATTTTTCTAAATAATGCCAAATAAAAAAAAAGCTCTGAACATGTTTTTTTGTGCTGTTGGGGGAAATCAAGCAGAACCCATGTTTGACTTGTGCCCACTGTGTGTCCAGAGACGTTTCATGTAAGCCTGAAGTGGCAGAATGTAGAGGCAGCTATCAGAGAGCGTTTTCATATGATACAGCCAGGCCAGAGAGTAAAAGGAGTATATTTTTTAATTAACTAAAGACTAAAATATTGCCCCCTGTAGGCCTGGGATTGGGAATGTGGAGTGGCTAAGGAACAGCCACCCTATAGAGGTACCTGCCCAGTTGTGTGTGTGCTTATTATTTTTAGGCTTTAGCCATTTCAGCTAAAGATCTCTGGCGTAGAAATATGTTTTTGTAATTACTTTCATAGGGGTAGATTTATCAAACCTTGTAAAAAGGAAATGTGGAGGTGTTGCCCATAGCAACCAGAGTCTAGCTATCACGTATCATGACTTGAATCTGACTGGTTGCTATGGGCAACACCTCCACTTTTCCTTTTTACAAGGTTTTATAAATCCCCCCCTTATTGTTCTAAATATATCAGGGTAATGTGGACATTATCCATAACACACATAAACAGAAGCAAAAACAAAAGCAACAAAAACAGTTGCTTAAATCCCTTAACATAGACGATCATAGATCTGTATACACAACAAGCAGTAGGAGAGAGAGAGCTAAACAACTTATAGATCACAGCGATGTCACAGGATAGAGTCAGGTAATCGGCACATTTTTCTCTTCCAAACTGCTTCCTCCGCATCATGGGTAAAATGAACCTTTTTCTTTGGGTTCTGCCCTTATTCTTTCATCACAAGCCAATTTTTCCTGTCTTTTGTGACATTGACAGACACCTCAGCCGCTGCCCATGTACTCTGTACCCATTAAATCCAAGCGCCCGTCACTTTTCTGCAGGCAGCTGGAGGAACACAATGGTTGGGCTTTTCAGTGACACATTCCATTTCCTCTTTGTTGTCATTGCTGTATAGGATAGGTAGTAATTATCACGCCTCCAATCTAAAACAAGCGCCAATGGTTTTAAGGTTGAGTTCACTTAGATAGGAAGTTGTAAATAGTACATTGTTTTAGCCAGATACCTGTCTGCTAATGTCAAAGTTTCAACTTTCCAGCTAAGATTCTAAGTAGACGTAGTAAATGTATGTAACACATTCTGAAAAGAAATACGCACGACAGACAATGGTTTTGAACAAAACGACAAAAAAAAACAGGCGCTAAGAAGATTTTAATACTGTGTTAGATTTAGATGCTAAATCACATGATTAGGAACTAAAAACCTGTACATAGCTAACTAGTATCATCATCATTTATTTATATAGCCCCACTAATTCCGCAGAGATCTCGTTCACATCAGTGCTTGCCCCATTGGAGCTTACAGTCTAAATTCCCTAATATAGACACACACACATAGACATATACATACAGACAGGTAGAGACTAGGGTCAATTTTTGATAGCAGCCAATTAACCTACCAGTATGTTTTTGGAGTGTGGGAGGAAACCGGAGCACCCAGAGGAAACCCACGCAAGCACAGGGAGAACATACAAACTCCTCACAGATAAGGCCATGGCCGGGAATCCAACTCATGACCCCAGTGCTGCGAAGCAGAAGTGCTAACCACTAGGCCACTGTTTACAGTTATATGGTGGTTATGGAATCAGAGAATGTTACATTGTGATTACATGAAATTTAAGCATTTTTCTTTATCCTATATTATCCATATTCAAAGCTCTGTGGCGTCACTTAGGAATAGATGTAATCGTGCCATTAGTTGCCATTTGGGCATCCAGAAAGTAAAGGAATGAGGAGGTAATTACTGACAAACGCACAGTGCCATGTAACTATGGAACTAAACTTTATGTCTGATTTTCCCAATGTTTTGTAGCACAGTTGGTTGGTTTTTAATATCAATATTAATTAATACAGTGGAATATTGACCAGTTAATGCAAAACATTTAGCTAAAGGCTTCGGTGCATAATCCACTAGCACAGCACTTCTGTGAAAGGTCATGCAGCAGATTGTGCTGTGGTTCAGTGATCAGGTACAAAGTGCAGAGTGAAAAGCCGCCAATTCTCTCACCGTTCACCGGTTAGGTTAAGTCAAAAACGGATAAAGAACTGAAATGAGATGAAGTATAAAATACAAAAATAAGCTCATGCGTTGAGAAAAGAGCACAGTGACATGAAAAGTCTGCAGAATTCTCTCTGAGTCGTGTTAATCAGTCTTACAGAGATGTATATATCACCCAGGATTAAAGGGAGATTAGATAATATATTATGTATATACTGTATCTGCAAACCAAACAAATAAATAGAAAATAAGTTGACCCCTGCTCCAAAACCAGAAATGAATAAAATAAAGGATAAGGGCGCTCATAGTGTAATATATTAGACACCATAAATTATAATCTAATAGAAAAATTGTACATTATAAAAAAGGTACTACCTTGAAGACGATTTTCTATTGTTGAATCAAATATTGGTGTCTTGTACTACAAATAAACACAGGCCGAAAATCAGCCACATGTGTAAAATATTACAAACAGTTTTTATTCTGAGATGCCAAATAAAAACCCTTACAATGAGTAAATGTAACAAAGGATTATCTATGCAGTCCAATTCTGATATCGCTCTCTGGACAATGATGATCATATACCACGGACACAAAGCTTTCCTCATCGACACAGACAACCAGCAATGTCAACATAAAACTGTGACGGCAACCAGCGTACGCGTTTCGTTCCTTGAACTTTGTCAGGGGTCCTGCTACAACACCCTTCCTTTCAAAGTATCTACCATATAGCCAATCAATACATTTAGGCCAGGGGTAACAGAATTATATAGACCTTGGCCCTTGTAGAAGGAGAAGAGAGGTAGGAGTGTGGGAAGAAAGGATAAGAACAGATCAGGGAGCTGGCCCTGTAGAAGGAGAAGAGAGATCAAAGTGTGGGAATAAAGAATAAGAACAGATCAGTGGAGCTGGCCCTGTAGAATGAGAAGAGAGATCAAAGTGTGGGAATAAAGGACAAGAACAGATCGGGGAGCTGGCCCTGTAGAAGGAGAAGAGAGGTAGGAGTGTGGGAAGAAAGGATAAGAACAGATCAGGGGAGCTGGCCCTGTAGAAGGAGAAGAGAGGTAGGAGTGTGGGAAGAAAGAATAGGACAGATCAGGGGAGCTGGCACCTGCAGAAGGAGAAGTGATGTAGGATTGTGGGAAGGAAGGATGGAAAGAAATCAGGAGTTCTGGTCCACTACAACAGGAGGAAAGAGGTCGGAGTGTGAGAAGGAAGGAAGGATAGGAACAGATCAGAGGAGCTAGTCTCCGTAGAGGGGCGAACCACTCTGAATTGCAGCAATGCACAGGCCTCCCAGCCCTGACCCCGTTCTAGGTTCAGTTCTTTCAGGGCTTCTGGGTTTGCTCATATCTGGGTCTAGTTCTGGTAAAGCTGGCCCAGGGAGCATTTGCATCCTGACCAAGACCCAAGCCGCCCTAGACATCTGTACAGTAAAAGACGCGACCACCATTACATTTCATCAGATTTCTGAAAAAAATTTCTGCTTGTGACCTAGTTTAGCAGCTTGAAAACTTTAAATCAAACTGTTCCAGCCCCTGCGAAGAAACTTTTTCTGTTTTTTTTCCCAAGTTATTTTGTTTGAACACTGTAGAAGAAGGTAATAGAGATGTACAGCTGACTTACTTGATGTAAAAAGACCTAACCCCTGAAGGAAGGATATAATCACTCAGCTAGCACAGTCTCTGACTCCTGGGCCATTCTGATAAGAACCTAACAAGCTATGAGAGATTCTGCACATTGTGGTACTGTATGAATGATGGATTTTATTATT
Source organism: Mixophyes fleayi (assembly GCF_038048845.1). Taxonomy (NCBI): domain Eukaryota; kingdom Metazoa; phylum Chordata; class Amphibia; order Anura; family Limnodynastidae; genus Mixophyes; species Mixophyes fleayi. The sequence continues at coordinate 16,897,653 of NC_134407.1, forward strand.
TCCTCTTATCACTGTTTGAAGGCAGAGTGGATAAATAAGTGAATTAACTTGAACTGAAGTGACTTAAATAGAATTCAGAGGTACTAGTGGACTTGAATAAAAATAAATTACTTTTCCCGAGTCTTTCACTAGCTATACAAAAGCTAAACCTGTCACTTCTAAGTTGTGTGCATGATGATGACAACAAAGGGAAAATGTATTGTGTGTCAGAATGCATATTATTTACACATTGATACATGCAAATACATCCACACACATTTATGACCACATTACATAAATGAATATAACATAAAAATACAGCTGATCCCACAATTACCAGGTTCTGACATACAGGTGCAGCAGTACTATTTTATAAACATTGGTGTATCCTCCTTAACTATCCCTTCAGATCGAAAAAATATCCTTTGCTATTCTTTGTCGGACATACACTTCCGATTTCAAACCAGCAGATGGCGCCTATGTAAAAGTTGCAGTGCGCATGTGTGCCTTGTGTAAGACAACCTTCGTGTGCTCCGTTTTATACTACTGCAGCCTACAAATGAGTAGTTATTGCTGTTAATTAATACATAGAGGACTTGTTTAAAGGTATTCAATAACAATGAATGTTTAAGATAAAATATAATTGTATATTACATATTAAACAAAAATGCCCCAATATATTTCTGTGCAAAGTAATGTATAATTGGTGAGTGATACCCAAACTCACACTTTATAAAGTTATTGTGCACATTAATCCCATTGTTATGCAATTCTTCTGCTCTTCTTATCTAGGGCTGTGCTTTGCAATGTTGTTATAATAGAGCATGTTACTTTAAGAACAAACATCAATACCACAGCTTTAAAACTGTGGTGGAAAGGACTGGACTGTTGGGAAGTATTAAGGTGTGGCTTAGTGCTTCAAAAAAGCTGTGTACAATATCGGGGCATGTAGCAAGCCCCCTCATGACAATGCCATGCACCATTATCTTTGGGCAGCACGGCGGCTCAGTGGTTAGAACTTCTGCCTCACAGCACTGGGGTCATGAGTTTAATTCCCGACCATGGTCTTATCTGTGTGGAGTTTGTATGTTCTCCACATGTTTGCGTGGGTTTCCTCCAGGTGCTTCGGTTTCCTCCCACACTCCAAAAACATACTGGTAGGTTAATTGGCTGCTATTAAATTGACTCTAGTCTGTCTGTCTGTGTATGTGTGTATGTTAGGGAATTTAGACTGTAAGCTCCAATGGGGCAGGGACTGATGTGAGTGAGTTCTCTGTACAGCGCTGCAGAATTAGTGGCGCTATATAATTAGCTGCTGCTGATGACTTCAATAATTTAAACATTGAAAGAAAGGCATTTGTCCTTATGCATAAAAATCTTGAAGTGTGTTATTGGGATCATGCCCCTCGTACTCCCGCCGGTCATGGTATACTCACCCGAGTGTAGCACTCCCTTGCTCTTTTACTAGTTGGGGGAAGAGGGTTATCTTTTCTTTTCTGGCTGCAGAGTGGCACGACATTATCTGTGACAATACATTGGTTAATCTGTGGAGATGGACAACACAGTGTAACATTTATTATATATGCGATGACCAGAACAGATTGACTAAGTTGTGCTAATTGGGAGAACTTTTAAAATTCTTCACATTAGTATCCCATGTAATGTTCTCTAACATATCATGCAGTACGGGGTTTTTGGATTCTCTGCTGAAAAACCCCTTATACAGATTATACATCCTGTGAACCTGCACTGTTAGGTGCTAGTAAAATTGCTTCTGGTTCATTTTCACACCACAGAATCCCAGGAATTAAAACAGTTTGCATCTCGGGAGACGCGTTTCTCCAACATGTACCACGCTGGAGGTCTAAGCTTTAGATTTAGAAACAGTAACTTTTAGCTAACAATCCTTTGTAAAATGTAATGTCAATACTTCTGTTTCCCCTTAGACTACATTGTGCATCTGTACGCTGGCTGGCATTTCTTCTCACAAGTCTCTAGCAGCAGATTCTAAATAAAACCTTCAACATATTCTCAGTCGAAGTGCTGAGATCTGTCTTCGCTGCTAGCCACATGCAGGCTGCATAGATGATATGTCTTATCATCCTTCGCTAGAACAAATATGGCCTGCAATTGCACTGTAAATGTCCACACACAGCCTCATGTAAGAGTAATACGTGTTTGATTGATTTCACATAGCAAAGCAAGGTAGAAGAGGTATCGTGACCCAAGGCTGTGAGATCTGTCAGCACCACTGACAGCTCATTACAAGCTTGGAGAGGGCATCCCTGGAGAAAGAAGGGTGGGGGGATTGATAATACCCTTCTGGCGTCCGTGCCCTTGAGTGAAACAAAATTAAATAACTTGGAAGAGAGTGCAATAATATTTCTCCATTACCTTGTCTGTGAAAGCCATCATAGAAACAGCTATTGCGGAAAACCGGATAAAAAGTTACACTGATGTGATAATGATCTCCTTGATTAATTTTAATATGCAGGGATATTGCCATAACACGCAGAGCTGTCAGTTCAATTTAAAGAACCTGTGGCCAGAAATATTTGATGTCGCTGCCTTTGGCATCAGAACCATGATTAACAATCATTAAACCGTGAATCATTTTTCCAGCCATTCTCCAAATAGAGTTTCAGTCTCTATCTAAATAAGTTTGAGAACTAAGAGCCTCTAGCACTGACACAGGGTTGTTTAAAAGCTAGAATCTGATGGAACTACAAGTGATTGGGCCATGAATCTCCTTTCCTGCAGGTGCATCAAGTCACAGACATGTGGTGACTTTGTTGTTGCTACTGAAGGAAACTAATTATGCAACACAAATGAAAATTGACACTTGTACCTCTGTCCTCCTTATGGTTTGTAGATGCTGTACATCAGTACATGCACACAGTGGATGTCCTTTACAAAGTGCACGAAACATGCACTGCAATATTGCAATGGTTTTGCACGGGTGCGTCTGTATGGTCTGCCCAGTGCACTTCAATTTGTGTGCCAACTCTGCGCTCTCCGGAGAAGCCTCTGCAAACTAGACGGATTGCTTGGTGGCAAAGTGTAAACATCCCATCCAAAGTCCAACCCCCTACCACTTTAGAACAGTGACCCATCTGCCAAGGGTGCAAAGTGTGCTGTGCACATGGGTCCATGAGTCACAGTGGCCCAGTTCAGACTCCTTGACTTGTTGCCACCTGTTGCCTTTATCAAGCCACAGTGGAAGAGCTTGAGTCACAGTCATCGATATGCTGGGAGAAGGCAGCAGTGTCAGTCATGGTGAGAAAGTTTATAGAGCAAGCCAGCAGTGTCAGTCATGATGAGACAGTTTACAGAGGAAACAAAAAGTGTCAACCCTGATAAAACAGTCTACAGAATAAGCCAGCAGTGTCAGTCATGAGAAGACAGTTTATAGAGGAAAGCAGCAGTGTCAGTCATGATCAAACGATCTATAGAACCGGACAGCAGTGTCATTCATGATGAAACAGTCCATAGAGCAAGCCAGCAGTGTCAGTCATGATGAGACAGTTTACAGAGGAAACAAAAAGTGTCAACCCTGATAAAACAGTCTACAGAATAAGCCAGCAGTGTCAGTCATGAGAAGACAGTTTATAGAGGAAACCAGCAGAGTCAGTCATTATCAAACGATCTATAGAACCGGACAGCAGTGTCATTCATGATGAAACAGTCCATAGAGCAAGCCAGCAGTGTCAGTCATGATGAGACAGTTTACAGAGGAAACGAATTGTGTCAACCCTAATGAAACAGTCTACAGAATAAGCCAGCAGTGTCAGTCATGAGGAGACAGTTTATAAAGGAAACCAGCAGTGTCAGTCATGATCAAACCATCTATAGTACAAGTCAGCAGTGTCATTCATGATGAAACAGTCCATAGAGCAAGCCAGTAGTGTCAGTCATGATGAGACAATTTACAGAGGAAACGAATAGTGTCAACCCTGATGAAACAGTCTACAGAATAAGCCAGCAGTGTCAGTCATGAGAAGACAGTTTATAGAGGAAAGCAGCAGTGTCAGTCATGATCAAACGATCTATAGAACCAGACAGCAGTGTCATTCATGATGAAACAGTCCATAGAGCAAGCTAGCAGTGTCAGTCATGATGAGACAATTTACAGAGGAAACGAATAGTGTCAACCCTGATGAAACAGTCTACAGAATAAGCCAGCAGTGTCAGTCATGAGAAGACAGTTTATAGAGGAAAGCAGCAGTGTCAGTCATGATCAAACGATCTATAGAACCAGACAGCAGTGTCATTCATGATGAAACGGTCCATAGAGAAAGCCAGCAGTGTCAGTCATGATGAGACAGTTTACAGAGGAAACAAAAAGTGTCAACCCTGATAAAACAGTCTACAGAATAAGCCAGCAGTGTCAGTCATGAGAAGACAGTTTATAGAGGAAACCAGCAGTGTCAGTCATTATCAAACGATCTATAGAACCGGACAGCAGTGTCATTCATGATGAAACAGTCCATAGAGCAAGCCAGCAGTGTCAGTCATGATGAGACAGTTTACAGAGGAAACGAATTGTGTCAACCCTAATGAAACAGTCTACAGAATAAGCCAGCAGTGTCAGTCATGAGGAGACAGTTTATAAAGGAAACCAGCAGTGTCAGTCATGATCAAACGATCTATAGTACAGGTCAGCAGTGTCATTCATGATGAAACAGTCCATAGAGCAAGCCAGCAGTGTCAGTCATGATGAGACAATTTACAGAGGAAACGAATAGTGTCAACCCTGATGAAACAGTCTACAGAATAAGCCAGCAGTGTCAGTCATGAGAAGACAGTTTATAGAGGAAAGCAGCAGTGTCAGTCATGATCAAACGATCTATAGAACCAGACAGCAGTGTCATTCATGATGAAACATTCCATAGAGCAAGCCAGCAGTGTCAGTCATGATGAGACAATTTACAGAGGAAACGAATAGTGTCAACCCTGATGAAACAGTCTACAGAATAAGCCAGCAGTGTCAGTCATGAGAAGACAGTTTATAGAGGAAAGCAGCAGTGTCAGTCATGATCAAACGATCTATAGAACCAGACAGCAGTGTCATTCATGATGAAACATTCCATAGAGCAAGCCAGCAGTGCCAGTCATGATGAGACAATTTACAGAGGAAACGAATAGTGTCAACCCTGATGAAACAGTCTACAGAATAAGCCAGCAGTGTCAGTCATGAGAAGACAGTTTATAGAGGAAAGCAGCAGTGTCAGTCATGATCAAACGATCTATAGAACCGGACAGCAGTGTCATTCATGATGAAACAGTCCATAGAGCAAGCCAGCAGTGTCAGTCATGATGAGACAGTTTACAGAGGAAACGAATAGTGTCAACCCTAATGAAACAGTCTACAGAATAAGCTAGCAGTGTCAGTCACGAGGAGACAGTTTATAGAGGAAACCAGCAGTGTCAGTCATGATCAAACGATCTATAGAACAAGTCAGCAGTGTCATTCATGATGAAACAGTCCATAGAGCAAGCCAGCAGTGTCAGTCATGATGAGACAGTTTACAGAGGAAACGAATAGTGTCAACCCTGATGAAACAGTCTACAGAATAAGCCAGCAGTGTCAGTCATGAGGAGACAGTTTATAAACAAAACCAGCAGTGTCAGTCATGATGAAGCAGTCTACAGAATAAGCCAGCAGTATCAGTCATGAGGAGACAGTTTATAAAGGAAAACAGCAGTGTCAGTCATGATGAAGCAGTCTACAGAATAAGCCAGCAGTGTCAGTCATGATCAGATAGTCTACAGTACAAGCCAACAGCATTGTAATTGGGAATTTTGGATGGGGTCGGAACTTTCAAACAAATGGATTTTTCTGCTGAATTAAAACCCATTTGCTGAAAATAAAAATATATTACACAATGAATCAACTAATAATATTTATATTGCATGGCTTTTCAGAGAATGGTTAATAATTCACATCAGTCCCTGTCCCAGTGAAGCTTGCAGTCAAAATTATTTCCCACACATTGTGGTAGAAAACCCATGCAAACTCAGGGAGAGCATACAAACTCCACAGAGCTAGTGCCCTGATCGGAGCCACAGCTCCAGCACTGTCAGAAAGCAACTGTGCCATCCATATAATGTACGATTGTGCTGTGGTATTGGTGCTTATGTGACAAGTCCACTTTAAATAACACAGAAGCAGAAGGAAAAAGGATATTTAAAAGATAAGTCTATCTTTTATGGACTTTAGATGTTTCACTTAATTAGATTACAGGGTCATTTTTCATTACTGAAGTCCCTGTCTATCTTCTTTAGATCATTAGATACACTCTCTGGCAGAGTGTATCCGATGGTTAACTGTCGTTAGAAATTATTCTGTTGCTGAAACGATATTCTGTGCACCCCTGGCCCCCACCATTGCATCATCTGCTCAATGTCATGAATCCCAATGATATAGAGCAGAGTGTATCTAACAATCTAAAGATGATAGGCTTTAATAAAAAAAACAATTAGCCTTAGTGTCTTATTAAGTGACATGCAGATGTGGCCAAAAATATTGGCATCCTTGTAGTTTTCGCTAATAATGCACAATTTCTTCCAGATTGTGGAAATTAAAAACATATTTTAAGCCTTAGCTTATTCCACACAGAAATCCTGAAATGGGCAGGTCAAAATTGTTGGCACCATTTAGAAATACTTAGAAATAATTGTAGTTCAAGCACAGTATTCTTCTTCACTTTGGAAGTGAGCTCACCAGTGTTGAGTAGCAGGTGTCTGCAATATTAAAAGCACTTATTACACGAGCTTGAGTAGAGAAAAGGACTCATTCTCCTGTTTTGTGTCACTGTGTGTACTGCAATGGGCTTGGGGAAAAAATAAAAAGACAGAGAATTGCCTGAGAAGGTCAAACAGAAGATTGTGGGCAAACATGGTCAATAGGCTACAAATCAAGAGAGACGTTGAAGTTCCCATTACCACTGTACATGATGTTGTTAATAAGTTTAAGACCCATTGCATTGTAGCCAACCTCCCTGAATATGGCCACAAGAGAAAACTTGATCGGAGATTGCAGCACAGGACTTTACGAATGGTGGAGAAAGCACCTTAATCAAATGCCAAACTGTTGACTTTCACACACAACGTATGACAGCTTCAACTGATACACAGAACCCTGAGAACCAGCCAGGAATGTTCAAGGTTAAAGAGAAGTCAAGTTATATCATGCGGCAGCTTGAGGAGTTGTGCACATAAATGGATCTCTATAGAGAAAGACTCTGTTTGAGGGGTTTATGTTTATCTATAGCCAGGCTCTTTAACGGAGCCTAAATGCGTCAAAGGAACACACAGATTACAAAGGAAGCAGTAGGCTTATATTAAATTCTAATTCCAATCAAACGGCGTTATTAGAGACACTTCACATTTATCTGACTAATAAAAAAACTGGCACTATTCCAATCCAATTCACAGCAATTACAATGTAACAGGTTTTCTAAAAAAAAAGAAAAGAAAACAAATCCATTTGGAAATGTAATTTATTTAACAAGGGATTAACAAAACCTCGTAATTAAGCAGTCACTCATAAATGTATATAGGAGACCAGATTGCTTTTATATCATATTTTACAAAGCAGGATGGAAACAGATGAGCTTGACGGGACACGTTTGTGTTTATATTCCTGTCCTTCAGGTTCAGGAAGAGCTGTTGTGGCTAATGAGCTGCCACAACCTGTCAGTGAATCTGAGCACTGTGACATTTTATCGACCCCTCCGGAGAGGCCAGATAGCAGCGCTGGAGACACTAGCAGCAGTGATCCAGTTAATGCTTGTTGTAAACCAGTGTAATGACCCTCTCCCAGAGCTAGTTAAAATGATCATGGTCTACGGCAGTGAGGGGCAATGAGAGAGACGTGGAGAGTCGCAGGTGTGACCCTCCAGCATTCAAAGTGGCTGCACAGAGGCAGGAGGGAGAGCACAAGGCACTTCCTCGTCCTCCAGGTATACAATGTGACCTCTCTGCACTGTGCACTTCCTCCTCCACCCGGTATACCATGTGACCTATCTGCACTGTGCACTCCCTCCTCCACCCGGTACACCATGTGCCCTCTCGGCACAAGGCACTCCATCCTCCTGGTATACCATGTGACCTCCCTGCACTGTGCACTCCCTCCTCCTCCTGGTATACCATGTGACCTCCCTGCACTGTGCACTCCCTCCTCCTCCGGGTATACCATGTGACCTCCCTGCACTGTGCACTCCCTCCTCCTGGTATACCATGTGACCTCCCTGCACTGTGCACTCCCTCCTCCTCCTGGTATACCATGTGACCTCCCTGCACTGTGCACTCCCTCCTCCTCCGGGTATACCATGTGACCTCCCTGCACTGTGCACTCCCTCCTCCTCCTGGTATACCATGTGACCTCCCTGCACTGTGCACTCCCTCCTCCTCCGGGTATACCATGTGATCTCCCTGCACTGTGCACTCCCTCCTCCTCCTGGTATACCATGTGACCTCCCTGCACTGTGCACTCCCTCCTCCTCCTGGTATACCATGTGACCTCCCTGCACTGTGCACTCCCTCCTCCTCCGGGTATACCATGTGACCTCCCTGCACTGTGCACTCCCTCCTCCTCCGGGTATACCATGTGATCTCCCTGCACTGTGCACTCCATCCTCCTCCGGACATACCATGTGATCTCCCTGCACTGTGCACTCCATCCTCCTGGTATACCATGTGACCTCCCTGCACTCTGCACTCCCTCCTCCTCTGGGTATACCATGTGACCTCCCTGTACTGTGCACTCCATCCTCCTCCGGGTATACCATGTGACCTCCCTGCACTGTGCACTCCATCCTCCTCCGGACATACCATGTGACCTCCCTGCACTCTGCACTCCCTCCTCCTCTGGGTATACCATGTGACCTCCCTGTACTGTGCACTCCCTCCTCCTCTGGGTATACCATGTGACCTCCCTGCACTGTGCACTCCCTCCTCCTCCGGGTATACCATGTGACCTCCCTGCACTGTGCACTCCATCCTCCTCCGGACATACCATGTGATCTCCCTGCACTGTGCACTCCATCCTCCTCCGGGTATACCATGTGACCTCCCTGCACTGTGCACTCCATCCTCCTCCGGACATACCATGTGATCTCCCTGCACTGTGCACTCCATCCTCCTCCGGGTATACCATGTGACCTCCCTGCACTGTGCACTCCCTCCTCCACCCGGTATACCATGTGCCCTCTCTGCACAAGGCACTCCCTCTTCCTCCAGGTATACCATGTGACCTCTCTGCACTGTGCACTCCCCCATCCTTCGGGTATACCATTTGACCTCCCTGCACTGTGCACTCCCTCCTCCTCCTCCAGGTATACCATGTGACCTCCCTGCACTGTGCACTCCCTCCTCCAGGTATACCATGGGACCTCCCTATACTGTGCACTCCCTCCTCCGGGTATACCATGTGACCTCCCTGTACTGTGCACTCCCTCCTCCTCCGGGTATACCATGTGACCTCTCTGCACTGTGCACTCCCTCCTCCGGGTATACCATGTGACCTCCCTGTACTGTGCACTCCCTCCTCCACCCGGTATACGATGTGCCCTCTCTGCACAAGGCACTCCCTGTTCCATCGGGTATACCATGTGACCTCTCTGCACTGTGCACTCCTTCCTCCTCCGGGTATACCATGTGACCTCCGAGCACTGTGCAGTCCCTCCTCCTCCGTGTATACTATGTGACCTCACTGCACTGTGCACTCCCTCCTCCTCTGGGTATACTATGTGACCTCTTTGCACTGTGCACTCCCTCCTCCTCTGGGTATACCATGTGACCTCTTTGCACTGTGCACTCCCTCCTCCTCTGGGTATACCATTTGACCTACCTGCACTGTGCACTCCCTCCTCCTCCAGACATACCATGTGACCTCCTTGTACTGTGCACTCCCTCCTCCACCCGGTATACGATGTGCCCTCTCTGCACAAGGCACTCCCTTTTCCATCGGGTATACCATGTGACCTTTCTGCACTGTGCACTCCCTCCTCCACCCGGTATACGATGTGCCCTCTCTGCACAAGGCACTCCCTCCTCCATCGGGTATACCATGTGACCTCTCTGCACTGTGCACTCCCTCCTCCTCTGGGTATACCATGTGACCTCTCTGCACTGTGCAATCCCTCCTCCTCCGGGTATACCATGTGACCTCACTGTACTGTGCACTCCATCCTCCTCCGGACATACCATGTGACCTCCCTGTACTGTGCACTCCCTCCTCCACCCGGTATACGATGTGCCCTCTCTGCACAAGGCACTCCCTCTTCCATCGGGTATACCATGTGACCTTTCTGCACTGTGCATTCCCTCCTCCTCCGGGTATACCATGTGACCTCCCTGTACTGTGCACTCCCTCCTCCTCCGGGTATACCATGTGACCTCCCTGTACTGTGCAGAGGAAGTCACATGACACAGAAACCAGCTGCTCCCTGTTATGATAAGATCGGGTGCAGCCGGCTTATGGGCCGCTGGTTGCCCGCAAGCTGCCTGTTGGCCACCGCTGGGCAATGGCTAATGCCCCCTTACCAATACAACTTTCAACAAAGGTTTAAATAGTTACTCCTCTAATGTGCAGTTTCACCTCCATCTCCACTGTCTACACTGTTTTGATGTCTTCTGCCCACTAGTTAAGGAAGCTCTTCCAGGGTCCGAGATTACTCTTACTCTACTCTGTGAAATGCTGCTGTCACAATTCAAGGTATCAGTCGGATCCTTGTGATTTGTTTGGTTTAATGCTAACCTGGGGAGGTTTAGGGTCTAACAAGGCAAAATGTGTTTGCCAGGAACCCCCGCAAAGAGGGGTGGCCTTTGCTACTTCTGCCCCACTAGTCGCAGTTCTCTAAGTGGGTAACAAGCGAGACCAGTTTAAGAGAATGAAGACATCGACAAGCAAGCAGGTACAGGTGGTGAAGGTATGTTGGTGGTGATGATAGCCTGCAGACAGGAGTTGTCCGGATGCTTAGCTCAGAAGCTTGTGAGATGAAAATCAGATGGAGCAATGATCTGCATGCACAGGATGTATGGAGCCACAAAGTACTTGAGGACCTGGCACCATTGGAGGAACTCCAGTGCCTTAAATAGTCTAAGAGGTTGCGTAGAGTCAAATCCAATATAGTATCCATGAGCGAGATGCACTGCTGAGCGCCAGAGAGGAGGAAGATAGCGGGGGAATCCAGGTAAATGCGCTGGACCCTGTCCGAGTGGTCTGCGGGTCTGGTACATGACAGCTTCTGATAAACACCATAAGTATGTAGCATTGTTTAATATCCCTCTTCATGTGGAGTTATTGTGAATTTTATTTCAAACCTATTTCATATAGCTTGAAAAGCAGAATAGTAAACTAGGTCTGTGTATTAGTAGCCAACAGAAGAGTTGGGGTTCAGCTAAGAGTTGTCATTCGCAATGGAACCCTGATGATGATATCTGTGAAGTCCCAGTGTTCTACGGGTCTGACGTGGATACATCCGCACAGGTGTCTATCATGATCTCCTGAAAGTGCTCGTTTATCAGTCAAAAAAGTCTGATGAAAAAATGTATCAACTCATTAGTGTTTGCGAAGATCCCAATGACCAGCTCCATTGCACTGACTTTCAGGTGCTTGAAGTTTGGCTGTCCCAGTAAACTTTTTTTCTTTTAATGTTTTTGCAAACTGTATTTACAGAATAGAGGATTTCTGTAGTCCACGATGAGCTCTATCTGCCAAAGTAAATTTCTACCTCTGGAAAACTCTGGATCAGTCCCAAGTAAAATAAAATCTATTTATTTGCCAGAATATCCTCTCTAGACTCGTCCCTGCCAACAAAAATCTTTCACAATAAGTAATTTCTTGCGGGACCGACAAACATCAATTTGTGACATGAAAACCAGGACACTAGACAAGTATTTCGGGCTTTCTTAGAGGGTAATGACATAAGGAGGGTTAACCAAAATTGAACAACCCTTTTAATACTAAATTCAAATTAAAGGTAGATAACAAAAGAAATGTTTTTTGTACTTGTAAATGTTTTACGTATTTGGCAAGTTGTAGCAAGAGACAGACAGAAATACATAACAAATGGTTGATTGTTGAGCTCGACTAAATTATTTTAACTTTTTTCCTAACACTCTTAATATTTACATCATTCACATTTAAGTTTTCTGGGCTTGATTCATTAAGGGAAGTTAAGTAAAAAAAAATGTGTAAGTAGTCTCTTGGACAAAACCATGTGACAATGCAAGGGGTGCAAATTAGTTTTCTATTTTGCACATAAGTTAAATACTGACTGTTTTTTCATGTAGCACACAAATACTTGATAGCTTATTTGTACACTGACATTTAAAGTTGATATTTGTGTGCTACATGAAAAACAGACAGTATTTAACTTATGTGCCAAATAGAAAACTAATTTGCACCCCTTGCATTGTAACATGATTTTGTCCAGGAGACTACTTACTCAATTTTTTTACTTAACTTCCTTAATGAATCAGGTCCTTTGCCTTTAACTTTATTGATAAAGTAGGGGAGAATTCTGAAAGTAAATATCTAATAAAATAAAGCATTATAAGATCGCTTCATAGAGTTACAAATGTGCAAAGCTAGGTGTGTAGGACATTTTCATTCCCTACACCTCTGCGCTAAATGGAGCAGCTTTGCAATAGAACAGGGGTCAGGGAACTTTTTTACCTTTTACCCCAAAATATATTTAGATAGGCCGATGTTACCCCCTTGATTTGAAAGGAAGAAAATCATATATTATTAATTATTGGAATTCAAATATTTTTTGAATCTATTAAAAAATTTCTTCGAAAGCTTCAACTTCAAAACTTCAGGTTTTGGAGAAATGATGTTGCTTAATTTTTGATACGAGAGCATCAATATTGGGGCATTTTGATATCAGAGCAATTTGGATACAGTCTTCAGCGTCCAATCGATTTCTCTGCTTTGTTTTTATGTTCGTTAGAGTGGAAAATCCTTGTTCGCAAAGGTAGGTTGCAAAAGGCAGCAACTTTTTGACTGCCTCCTCATTTGAATGCCTTTGCAGCTGTTGACATCCAAACATATGACAGATCTGCTTTGTTTTCAAATGCAATACGTGCTTCATTATTGCATCGAAGCTCAAGAAGTGCCTCTGCCAACCCTTGAGGCTCTTCTGGTACAACAGCAATTTCACATTTAAAGGGGTCTACAATTCAACTGACAGCATGTAATCGGCAGCATTACCCCCAGAAATTTCATTTTTACCCCATTTGGGGTAATTTACCCCTGTTCCCTGACCACTGCAATAGAAAGAGGATTGGTCTACTGTGTGAAACGTTTACTGTGTGCAGCACGGTGGCTTAGTGGTTAGGACTTCTGCCTCACAGCACTGGGGTCATAACTTCAATTCCTGACCATTATCTGTTTGGAGTTTGTATGTTCTCACGGTGATTGAGCGGGTTTCCTCCGGGTGCTCCGGTTTCCTCCCACACGCCAAAAACATACTAGTAAGTTAATTGTCTGCAAATAAATTGACATTAGTCTCTCTCTGCGTGTGTCTGTATGTTAGGGAATTTAGACTGTAAGCTTCAATGGGGCAGAGACTGATGTGAGTGAGCTCTCTGTACAGCGTTGCGGAATTAGTGGCGCTATACAATTAGATGATGATGATCTGTAAAATCTGTTACGTGGCAGTCTAAATTTTGTACACATTATTGCAGTTTTTATACTTTTGCTGTCATGCGCATTCCCATCAAATATCACAGTACTGCAAATGATTGCGCAAGGTATTCATACAGAGACATTGCTAAAAAATCTTAATGTATTTTTTTAACATGTGCGCTACGTAAGTGTTGTACGTCTGCATTTTCTGTGCTTCATAAATGACCCTTTGTATTGTGTGTATAACCCAACGTTCATGTCTCTTTATATAGCTACGCCAAGAAATTTGACAACAACTGTTTGCTTAGCTTTGAAATATTGCAGTAATTCATTTACAGTCATCAGCAGAACTCATTTGATTATCAAGCACCCAGCAGCTCCAAGTCTTCCGAGGGTGTGAGTAATTGATTATGCATTGAGAGACATTAGCTCTGAAGACACTGTTCTAGGTCCGCTGCATCTCAGCTCCTAATGACTATAAGCAAAAACAGAGGAAGATTTATCTTTACTGTATATTCCACTCTCCAACAATTAAGCGATAGATACATTATTTATCTAATCGTGTTATAGAAAACAAAGCGCCACCCTCAGTTTAACCTCTCTTCTTAAATCAGACAATTCTGCAAAATGTAATTATCATAATAATAATAAAGGGATATTATCACTTTTAGGAAGAGCACATAATGTGGGAAATATATCTAACCTAAAAACAGCAAACACTTTCCACAATGAAAATCAAGATATATTTCCCTGAGATTATCCCTTAGGAACCAATTAAACTAACAATGTAAAAATACATGTTTATTAAGGCCATAAAATAATTAAATGTTGTTCTCATTGCATATAGAGGGTCTAATGTGTTTTATGAATTCCAGGTCATAAAGCAATACGGATTTTTTTCACTGTTAAATGCAATCTGTATAATATATTTGAAAATGGCATTTTGTTCAGCTGCTATAAATACAAACACATATTTTAGGGAGTGTGCGAAACGCGTCTAGTGTTCACCAAGGTGCATGGGTTTGCGGAGCTAGGAGGCGGCGTTGGCGGAGGAGCAATAGTAAGACAGAGCAAGGGCGTTCTTACCAAATATGGATTGGAAAAAAGGCAAACCCATCTCGCTCTAGAGTTAGGACTTCCTCATCCTTGTTACCTTAAAATTTATTTATATACAGGGTGATTCAAAAGTCGCAGTACACCCTTTTATTTCAAAAACTCTACAGGAAATTGGGAAACCTGAATACTCCAGTAAGGTATGGGTGACGTGGTCTGTCTTTTACGGTATGTACCAAACATGGGCGCCATCTTGAAATCGGCCAATCGGCCCAATTCCAGTAGAGTTTTTGAAATAAAAGGGTGTACTGTGACTTTTGAATCACCCTGTATATTTATATATATATATTTAGGTAATTAAATCATCTTTAAAATCAAATAACCTGGTTATTTGATTTTAAAGATGATTTTCAATAAACTTTGTTTTTATACTCTTATGGACTGGAGTGCCTCAGTAAACAACCTCTTTCAGGTGACTTGTTTCAACATTTTGTGTCCAAATATGGATTGGCACAGTGCTGCGAGTTTTGGGAAGCAGGGGAAAAATTAGGTTTCATTTTGTGGAGCGGGGTGATTAGATGAGAGGGTGGGTGCATTTTATGGTTTTTTTTTTTGCTTTGCAGAACGATGCGCCTGAACTGGCGGAGATTGAGTGTCCTACACTTTAATAATAATAATAAAATAATAATAATAATGGGGGCATGGCCATATCACATTGAGGGCATGCCTAGTGCTTTGGGCTGCAATAGCCTCCTGTAATACCACGCACAACAACATTTTCATTATACTTTAATGCCACTAACTGGGTCGATAAGTATGACTTGGGACATCCATCTGTACCTCCCTCTCCTTCTTCACCCCCTTTTATCCCCCCATCTTCACTTACTTTAAACACACAGGACCTGATTCATTAAGGAAAGTAAGGCAAAACATTTTTTCCAGGACAAAACCATGTTACAATGCAAGGGGTGCAAATTAGTTTATTTATTTTGCACATAAGGAAAATACTGGCTGTTTTTTCATGTAGGACACAAATGCTTAATAGTTTTATTTTTACACTGACATCTGAAGTTGATCTATGACATGTCCTACCCCAATTATAAATTTGTCTTCACATTGTAAATTTATCTCCACCTCCAATGCAACATGGTTTTGTCCAGGTGGAAAGTTACTTATTTTTTTTTACTTTACTTTCCTTAATGAATCAGGCCCACAGTTGTTAGAAGAGGCACGCTGTCTGGTCCTCTTCTCGTACAGAGAGTAGAAGAGCTGGATCCTTACACAGGATCACGTGATCACGGTATTTGACACTGAAATTGGGTAGGGGACCATACGCGCTGCCCTTCCAATGTAAAAGAGACCTATTTGCAGCCTATTTGGAAACAAGGGGGATTCCAGTCTCTTGAGTGAATTACTTTAATAGCACGAAAAGGTATAGTAAGTTTTTATGGCGAGTCTGTGTGTGAATCTAATCATGAAAATCTGATGGATGTGTTTCGAGAATGTGGTGTGTTGCGACCCTATCGTGCTGGCTGATGTAGGTGGCAAGTGAAATTATTTCAATGGGCAATAGCACAATAATATGGTGTCATAAAGTGACACCAATGTACAAAAGAAGAACCTGTATACATGAAAAGTAATCTGGTGTTGGCAATAGAAACATTGCTGAGACATATAAAGTAAATAATAATCCGGTTTGTGCTCTAACAATGGATGTTCAATGTTATATCTTAATGTAGAGAAAAAGTAAAGAAGTTTAGACACTAATGAAAGTGAATGTAGTAGATGCTCCTTGAGTCGTTCTTGGTGGTAACTGGTGGGAACAGGAATGGCAAGATAGAGTATGTATACCAACAGTGGAGTTGAGTTCAGTAAAACAATAAGCAGTGACATCTTTTAAGCTGGCATGAGTCATTGTATCCAATGTTTAGGATGTGTCTATTGGTGTCTTGTCTACGAGGGGGTGTTATATCCAGAGATCAGAGGAGTCACACCCTCTTTTCTTCAGGTGTGCTGTGTAGTTTTGAGTCTCCAGTACTAAGTCGCTCTTGCTGTTAACACTGATGTCACTGGTGGGTTACGGAAGCCGGGAGCTTCTAGAATGGTGATGACTGTGGATAGAACCCCACGCGTTTCATAGAATTTGATGCAGACTTCCTCAGGGATTTAGATGAGGTCATCACACACTGGCTTGCTCTATGGACTGTTTCATCGTGGATGAGACTGCTGACCTGTTCTATAGATCGTTTCATCATGACTAACACTGCTGGTTTCCTCTATAAACTTTCTCACCATGACTGACACTGCTGGCTTGCTCTATGGACTGTTTCATCATTAATGACACTGTTGGTTTCCTCTGCAAATTTTCTCACCATGACTGACACTGCTGGCCTGTTCTATAGACTGTTTCATCATGACTGACACTGCTGGCATGCTCTATAGACCATCTCATCACAACAGACCCTGCTGGCCTCTTCTACACACTTTTTCCTTATGATGACACTATTAGCTTGCCCCTCAGACTGTCCTCTCAGGACTGGTACTCCTGGCTTCCTTAGCAGCATTACTGTGACTGCAAGTCCACAGTACAACTTCAGTTTCAAACAGGAGTTGTTGTTTTTTGTAAATGCAAACACATTTGCTATAAAAAAAAGTTGCACGGTATACTATATTTTAATGAGCAATTGCATAATATTTTAATTGCCTATCTAACAGACCCTCTTTAAAATTAAAATGGATATGGCAGAACATATTATATACATACAGCAAGTCCCTACACTGGCTCCCCTGTGTCCTCCAGAATCAAATTCAAATTACTCACCCTTACCTACAAAGTCCTAAAAACACCACCCCTTCATATATCTCATATCTCATATCAAAATACTCTCCTTCCTGCCCTCTTAGATCTACCTCTGACCTGCTCCTTGTCTCATCTCTGGTACCCACCTCTCACTCCCGCCTACAAGACTTCTCCCGCGCTGCTCCCCACTTATGGAATTCTCTACCACGCCCAATCAGGCTTTCCCACATCCTTCAAATCTTTAGAAAACCCATCTCTTTTTTAGATCTTACCTTATCCCTGATGATACTACTCACACTAATTCACCCTCACAACTGTCCCAATCTCCACTCTAAGCCACAGTCGCTCCTCTTGTTTCGGCTGTGCCCTCTTCCATTTAGAATGTAAGCTCTCTAATGAGCAGGGTCCTCCATACCCTTTGTTTTCATGTCTGTATTTATTTTGTCTACCTTGGGGTAAATGTATCAAGCTGAGAGTTTTCCGGCGGGTTTGAAAAGTGGAGATGTTGCCAATAGCAACCAATCAGATTCTAGCTATCATTTTGTAGAATGCACTAAATAAATGATAGCTAGAATCTGATTGGTTTTTCAAACCCGCCGGAAAACTCTCAGCTTGATACATTTACCCCCTTGTATGTCCCTATTATATGTATGTCCATGTTTTATGTATGTCCTTGTCTTCCCTACTGTACGGCACTGTGGAGCACTGTGGCACCTTACAAATCTATGATAATAATAATAATAATAATACATATTTGCAAGAAGAAATGGCACAAATAATATTTCATACATTTCAGTTACAATAATGTTGTGTATACTGCATTATAATCATCTCTTAATGGGCCCCTGCGGACTCCCAGCTATCAGTGTGCCCTTATTCATCATGCCAAGCTATACACAGTTATCTTAATATGCTATATTGAAGATCTGGACACTCTGTACGGCTGCTTGCACATTGTCATATCTGTGATTTTAACCAGTGGGTGGAAAAAACACAAAAACGTATTTATATATATTTTATATACATAAACAGCAAAATAATATATTCAGCATAAGGCGGCATTTGTGTGAGCAGTGAGTGCTCCTAAGTTTAGGACATCGGCCAGAATGCCAAGACAGCGTGTGTGTGTTATCCAAATAGCAAGTCAACCCAGCCTATAGAGATTACATACTGATAAGTAAGAGTGCAATGTTATTAGCTAGCGAACAGCTATGGAGTGAATGTAGCAACGCCTTTGAGTGAGGTAGGTATAATTTAGCACAGTCTTTCCTGCCTCCAGACTTGTGCATCAATAGGAATCTATGTTCTAAGACCCCTGGGCCTAGATTTACTAAACTGCGGGTTTGAAAAAGTGGTGATGTTGCCTATAGCAACCAATCAGATTCTAGTTGTCATTTTGTAGAATGTGCTAAATGATAACTAGAATCTGATTGGTTGCTATAGGCAACATCTTCACTTTTCCAAACCCACTGTTTAGTAAATATACCCCCTGATGTTTTATTTGGTACGTTTATACTGGGGACATCTGCTGTAGGAGAGCAGGGCTAGAAAGCACTGAGTAAAACTACTGCTTGTCCCAGATTGGACAAGCACTATGGGCCAACCCATCAGGAGCCTGCTATCATTTCTACCAACGCATCAGAACCTGGTGCCTTTAGACAGGGCTCCTACAGACCTCCAGTAGACATCCCTGGTACGAGTAAGGGATAAGAGACATCCACTGATGTACATGTCTGAAAGGGAGAAAAGGGGGTAGCTTCCACCTTAAGCAAAAAAAAAGAAAGTGTATAATTACTTTATCAAAACATTCAACTCCATAACTGCTCCCAGATATGAAAACATCATTTAGATCAATTATATGAGTAAGTGAGTCATGATGCTTACCAATAATTAGTATGATCCTTTTAGGCTGCTATATAACATATTAAAATTAAATGAAGGTCACAATATGAATGTGAATAAAATGTGTAATTGTACCTATTTCCATATTGAGGACAAGGGAAAGAATAGCAAAAATATTGCAGTAGAAGTTTAAATGCTCTCAGATATAACACAATGTCATGGAACATTACCGAATAATTTCACTTTCACTATGCTAGTAACCAGGACCTCTCTACTTCATATCATTATCTCAGTGATCCCACCCCCGAATAAGGAAAAGTGCTCTGTTAAATGGAGGTTTCAACTCTTATGACAGCCTGATACATTGTTAAATATAAGTCTTTCGCTCATCCATTCTCAACACTTTTTGGCAAATATTAATGTAATGTATTAACTATATCCCCTCATGGAGACAAAAGCATAATATCAATGCAGAAAATAGAATGAGAGCGAATCTCCCGGAATGTCCAGGAGACAATATGTTGCCTGTTTATTGTATACTACTATAAATGTCATGTGCCGCGCTGACTTTTTGTGGCACCTTATAAATAAAAGATAATAATCATAAAAAGATAAAAATCCTGTATCTGCACAATACTGCACCATATGTTGATGGTATACAAAGCATAATAATAATATTATACTTGTTTACTTTATGGATCTCCTGCCTGGGCGATGGCGGAGGGGAGGTCCAAGCGACAAGTATGGGAGTCCTGACATTTGTAACATTATGCTCCCACCACACTGCGCAAAAGCAACATTCGTGGAAGGGGCCATGACGATTCAATTTGCAACTCCATAGGAATCCGAGGGGGGGGGGATTTCCTAGTGCCTGGAAACCCTCCTCCAAGCCTGGGGCACTGTATAATTGAGGTGGCTGGACCATGCTCCCGCTTCACATGGCTCTGCTTGAAAAGGGAGAGCTGCGTACACCTAACAGTAGTGCACGCAGCATTGTCCGTGTATATTATGGGGATAGGAAGAGTTGGAGAGCAGCCAAGCACTGACTAATATTACAGCCACGCCCCCATGCATGCTGGTCACGCCCACTGGCGGCGTGGTGTGGAAACCTCCCTCTACAAATCCTGCCTTTGCCCCTGAACTCATCAGGGGATCCTGCTCTTCCAGGAGGTCTCCGGGAATCTCAAGTGTGAATACTATCGATGCTGAATGTTTGGATACGTTAGAATTTGTAGCACATATCATTTTAAAGCCTCACGTCAGCAGATTCATTTACAGGTTATCGCAAGCATGAAATTCAGCTGTCTGTGAGCAAACTATTTTCTAAAAATACATATTAATTTGTATTCATGAATACCTATAGCTTAGCAATCTTAGAAACATTACCTTTGAGTTGAAAATTGAGAAAAGATTAGCTGAGTGAGAGAGACAATGCAGCCTTATTAATGCAAATATAAGAACTTGAATAATGTTGCATAATAAATAATGTATAATAATGTGAGTAATTATCATGCAATGTGTAAATATATTTAAGTATTAAGCTACTGAATCGCTTCACATAAGGTAGAATAGCCATTTCCACTTCAGCACTTTCATATTAATAAATTATACTACATGTAATTATCAGGAACATTTTATTCTTTGACATCAAACACAATTATATATTCAGATATTGCAGACATGTGCCTGTGTGTTTAATAAATTAACTGAAGCTGTGTGTGATATAATCTGTTTTTACAACGGTAATTAAATTTTTTTTTAATTTTTTTTAATCTAAAGTGCAAACAACAGCTCAGATGGAACCAAGTTAAACGGAGAAAGTGATCTGCAGGAATCTGTTGATTCACAGACGCAGCCAAGGACCGACTATCACAGCAGGAACAGCGTGCAGAAAAGACTGGCCAAGGAGGGTAACTATCAGCAGATCTGTTGTGTCCTGTTTGCATTTGTTGTTGATATGCAGCTACATGTTTTGCAGATGCTTCCATTCCAACTCCAGTTTTCATAAACATCTCGCTGTTTATGTCCCGATATAGAAATTTGGAGGGGAACATGTAGATAAAATTATATTTGAAATGTTTCTTTTTTAATTGAATCATACAATTTTTCGCTGCCACCTTTAAGCCCATAGTAATGATACAGAAAATGAATTGATCCATCTCGCTCCTTCTTGATTAAGCTACCTGCTTATCTATATAATAAAAGCCTAGTAGCGTGTGTTAGTCTGTGTGTGTGTGAAAAAAAAAAAAACAAGCTGCAGCGCCACCTGCTGGTCGGAGTTATACACTGACCTACTAAATTCTTAGTGTGTGTGGGAAAAAAAACTCAGAAAGGGCTGAAATTTGGTATACTAAGATGTTTTTAATTTGTTAATTTAATTTGTTAATTGTTAAAAGGCTTTATAAAGATTTGGGAGTGGTTGGTGGTTGCCGGGGGTGACAGTTGGGAGTGGTTGGTGGTTGCCGGGGGTGACAGTTGGGAGTGGTTGGTGGTTGTCGGGGGTGACAGTTGGGAGTGGTTGGTGGTTGCCGGGGGTGACAGTTGGGAGTGGTTGGTGGTTGCCGGGGGATGACAGTTGGGAGTGGTTGGTGGTTGCCGGGGGTGACCGTTGGGAGTGATTGGTGGTTGCCGGGGGTGACAGTTGGGAGGGTTGGTGGTTGCCGGGGGTGACAGTTGGGAGTGGTTGGTGGTTGCCGGGGGTGACAGTTGGGAGTGATTGGTGGTTGCCGGGGGTGACAGTTGGGAGTGGTTGGTGGTTGCCGGGGGTGACAGTTGGGAGTGGTTGGTGGTTGCCGGGGGTGACAGTTGGGAGTGGTTGGTGGTTGCCGGGGGTGACAGTTGGGAGTGATTGGTGGTTGCCGGGGGTGACAGTTGGGAGTGGTTGGTGGTTGCCGGGGGTGACAGTTGGGAGTGGTTGGTGGTTGCCGGGGGTGACAGTTGGGAGTGGTTGGTGGTTGTCGGAGGTGACAGGGAGAGAGGAGTGGGATACTCAGGACCGCTGAGAGAGATCCCTGTGTCTGGATAGACATCTGGATAGATGTGGCGATAAAGATGAAGGATGAGGTGATGGAGAAAAATGATGAGGTGGTGACATGTGGACAAAACCACGTTAAAAAAGGGCACTTGCGTCGGGAAGTAACGCTCTTCCCCTGAGGAGGCCTGGGCTAGCCCCAAATGCATGACAAGAACCTTTTTAACACCTTAAGTAGCTTGATTTGACTAGAATGCATGAGTATCATGCATGGGTTAACTTGTTGTAAAATAATGTCTGAATAGATTGAGAAATTAACATTAAAATATGAAGCGCAGGTTAAAAACAATTTGATAGAATGGATTGGAAAAGTCATTTGAAAATCATCCAGAATCCTTTGTCTTATGATTAACTGTCATCTGTGAAATCTCTCCCATATATCTACATATGTAATGTGTATGTAAGTCTGCCAGTCCAATCACTGGATTAATAAGAACAGCACAGAATTTAGGTGGTTTACAGTATAATAGATCCAGTATCAGTGGATGGGTAAGGAATTCCAGCAATTAAGTTATTCTTTAATGTCCAATGTCAAAATAAAACAAGTAAAAGGTATTTATTCAGGATATAATGCACATTCAAGATCTAATACAAAAATGTAATGGTTTAAACAAGTAGGGCCTGATTATTGTTCGGACGTAAGTCCATTTTTTTTGTGTATTAAAGAAAAAATGGTTTCTATAAAGCTTGCTTGAATTCGCCGTGCGCATACTCCAGAAACGGAACTTACGCTAATGAACGCAATTGTATGCAATTCATGTCTGAACAGAGATGACACTTACGACTGTCTACCACCTAAAGGGCGGAATGGGGGGAGGGAAGGGGCTAACAAATGTAGGGAAAGACCCGTTATGGTGCGCTGAGGGCGTTCAAACGCAGATGTGACCAATTCCATCCTGGACTTCTCGTAAGTACGCTTGTTTTAGCCGTATCATGTACACCAGGTACAGGGCAGGTGTAAGCGCCGACTGATATCGATGTTTGACAACGGCATAGTCTTTGAATTAAAGCTATACATATGCATGCCACTAAACTATGGGCAGGATAGCGCTCAAGTTCTGCGCTTTTTCTTTCAGCCGCAAGTTGCGTGCATGTTGTGCTCGGACTTAAATCAGATCCGTAATGTTTAAAGTTTGCATTGGCTTTACAAGCTCATACAAAGTGGATTAGATGAAGACAATATACGTCTTGATCAGCAAAACTTCATGATATGATGGGTCACTAATCCTAAAATACCAACTTGTGCATAGAAACGATAATTAATGACATTCACAGATACACATGTCAACATTTCACAAGCTTTTGATAATAAATAAAAACATTATGATGCCTCGTTTAAAAACAAAATTCGGATCCATTACTGGAAATATCATTGGCCTAAGGAGCCTCCGACATTTTCACACTTTGAAAATGACAAGTGAGGCTGCATAGGACGAATGCACTTAAAGGGCGACAGGGTTTGTAGTAAGCTGAAATCTTACCTGAAGGGGTTAACATAGGTTTTGGCCCGACCAATGTGTGCTCCAGTGGGAGGGACCTTGATTGGTAAAGAAGGCTGTACTTCCTGTTCTGCCTCATTCCACAGCACGAGATCCCACCCACCCACTCCTAGTTGCGAGTATTTCTGGGTTAATGTTGCGGTAGGAAGGCACTGCGTTCAGCGGCTGATTTGTGGGCGCACAGGTAGTTGTCGTAGGTCACTGCCCCCTTGGAGGCACCAGTAACTCCCTTTTTGGCCCTTCGGTGAGGAGGGTCCCTGTCCGGCTCGGTGAGGGAGGGCAGCGTGAGTTTTAAAGGGGCAGTCACTCTGACGCCAACTCAGCGCAAGTTATGATGGGATTTGTTCCCCGTGGTTGTGGACGTACGGCGGTTTGCGCCAGTCCAATTGTGATATAGTGTTATCAGCTTGAGAGTTGTTTCACAGGGCCCTTTCTCCGCCACCATAAGTTTTAGTTAAAGTTAAAATCATAATAAAAGTTCTGGCAATTTTTTAATAACTTATACATGTCTCCGTGTGTTTATTTGCATGCAAAATGTTAGAATTCTAAGGTTGATGTAAGGTTTACGGGAACATACACAGTGAGCCCTTTAGAAAAACTAAATTTGTTTTTGTTACCTATGGTGTCATTTCATGCCGGAATTACCCCAGTTACAATGTGATTATTTTACAAGTGTTATTCTATTACCTTTCCCCAGAAACACAGGCCTGAGAATAACTGTATCTGTGTTTTATTACTACTGACTGTCAAGGCCTCTGACAAATAACTACCGGGCAATGGAATGGGTCTGAACAGATAACTATCAGGCTATCATTACAGTAGCATCAATCTAATGTAATGGTAAGCCTGCTAGCTCTATAACACTTTATAATGTGTTACCAGATTACATCTCTGGGAAGTGGACATAAACCCAATGTGAAGTGAAAATGAATGCCAGCCACACCTCGGTACTGCGCGGTCGGCGTCCTCGGTTGTAGACCTTGGCACTTTTATATTCAGCGTAACCTTCAGGTTTCAATTTCAAATACAAATTGCTCCTATACTAAATATTTGGCATTTTTAATTAATATATATACACATTGATACTTCTAACATTTGAAATACGAAAAATAGACAAAATTGTCCCAGCCCGGATCTGCTGACTGCACACTGAACCGCACAAGCCACATCTACCCCCAGCATCATAGCTCATTCCGACTGCTGCCACCAGGACTTATGTTGGGTCTGTCTTGGGACTCAGTTAAGAATTGTTACAAGTACGTATATATGAAGCACATTGACCTTTGTGCTTATGTTCGTGCACAGTGCATACGCTGTATACTGTATAACAGGTGTATGTTCCCATTTTGCGTTTTCATAGTCCAGTTGAGCAGATAAGTTGTGTATTTTGCGCCGTGACTGAGATGTGTATTTCTGTAAAAGTAAAGTACAGCCAAACATTACATTTGTACCAGCCCTTTACTTAGAATTTTACTTATTTTTCACCATCCCATATGTATAATATAAGGTGGCAATGTCTTTATATAGTAATCATTTTGCATTTTGAATAGTTCAGTAGAATGGTGTTTGTGCTTCTCATTATTATTATAGTTTATTTAACGCTGTACAGAGGATATGTCCCGGTCCCACTGGAGCTAACAGTCTAAATTCCCTACCACACACACACACACACACATTAGGGTTTATTTTGTCAGAAGTCAATTAACCTAGGGTTAATTTAATAACAGCCAATTAACCTACCAGTATGTTTTTGGAGTTTGGGTGGAAACCGGAGCACCCGGAGGAAACCCAGGCAAACACGGGGAGAATATACAAACTCCACACTGATAGGGCCCTGATCGGAATCAAACCCATGACCCCAGCGCTGTGAGACAGCAATGCAAACAATGGTGCAACGATGATGTTAACATACATCCACTATAAATGTGCTTTGGCAGAGCGGACGATTTAAAGTAAGAGGTGAGTTCTGATTACTGATCTGCTTGGTTGATTCTTAAACAGGAAACCTTGAAATATGTCACCAATATGTCATCACCTCTTCAGAATAAAAGTTTGTTTATACATAAGTCCTTTAAATCAGACATATTGCTGTTGATATTCTACATTTGCTGCAGCTTGCCCAGTTCCCCATGTCTGGCAACGTTCACTATCACTAATCAGTATATGAAGGAATGGCTTTTACCTGTCTAACGTTATCCACATTCTTGAATGACCTTTTGTTGTATTATAAAGATATTTGGTGAGGAAATAAATTAACCGTAATGTGTGGCAGAACATCGCAACTGCGCACATTTCCGGGTACAACCTCAATGGGGTGCAAGGAGAAATCTGCAATGTTATATTTCTGCGGAATGTCCCCACGAGCATTCCGGAGGAACTCCGCGGTCACCGGAATTCCCACCTTGGAACTGCACATGTAGCTTCCAACAGAATGCGTGTGTTTCCATGTACTCTACATCAATCAGTAGACCGTCCTGGAGCGGGAGAGTAAGCACAGTCACTATGGGCCCAATGCTGGGTCGGACACATATTGGCCGTAAGTTACGCTCAATAAAGACACCCATAGATATAGTATTTACACCCATATGCCCAGTGGTAGGTACCTCTAGGTGTGTACAGCTGTGCCCCTGTAGTATATACACCAGGCTAACGTCAGACATACATACACCCACATACACACAACCAGGTCAGAAGCACAAGAAAAGTTTTTCAATTTGTTTTGATAGTGAAAAACAAGTTCGTTATTAGGCTTGATATAACACAGCAAGTATAATACTCCTTGCGTACAAATAAAAGTAGCAAATAAATAATTTTAAAAATACGGCAAAAAATCCTATAACATAGGCACAATCAATGCAGCAAGCACCTATCCCAGGCTTGGCCAACCTGTGGCTCTCCATGTGTTGTGTAACTACAGGTCCCAGCATGCTTTGTCAACAGATAGCCAGCCAGGTATGCTGTGACTTATAGTTACACAATAGCTGGAGAGCCACTGGTTGGCCAGGTCTGACCTATCAGCTTGAAAGATGAGTTTGCAATCAGCCAATCAGAAGCGCTGGTGACCATCATGGTCATCAGTGTGTATTTGCACCTGCCCTCTAGCAGGTGCAAAAGATCTGTCTCCTGGCTGATTTATATACGTCTCCGTACTGGTCTGCTTCAGCCGCATTTGGGTGAACTCGCCCCTTACTGTGCGTGGCTTGCATTAAACCGCCTCCCTTCCGTCCTCCATTCCGCCTCACCAGGCGTAAGGAGGCGACCTCTGCCTACGGGAGTACTCCCAACTAAGCGCTAGGCCACAAGTATCTAAGGTTGCCACATCCAGGGCAGAAATAATCCATGGAGGGTGAGAATGAAAAACACTTTCCCTTTAAGTGACACAACAAATATACAGCACCGTTAGTTTGTCCCGCGCTTTAATCCCCAAGACATCATTTCATTTTTATTTAATGATCTGACTTTGCTTTATGCTTTCATCCTGTTTGGAAACTAATCCAGGATTAGACTTGATTAGTTTCCAGCCTTATTTACTTCAGGGCTGATTTAAAATTTAGAAACAAAATCTCACTTTCCCCATTTGAAGTACAACATCTCCTGTCATCACGTACGAATCTACCTCAACGTGGACTTTTATCAATAACAAGTGACTCCGGATTCCATTATTTCATCTCAAGAAATGTATATTAAGAAAATAAATACAGGAGTGAGCTATTTGTCACAAATGTCATTTGTAAACATGAATTCACCCTACAGATTACACACACACAACACGTGCATTTATTCTAATTGGGTGTGGATCCTAATCACTTTATTACAATTTGACAACTATAGACAAACCGAGGGGGGTTTCCTAGTGCCTATAACCCCCCCCCCTCCCAACCTGGGGTACTATATGCTTGAGGTGGCTGGACCCTGCCCCAGGACCAGCCACTTTGCAGCTTGTGTGCAGATCGTTTCTGTCTGCACTGTTCACACCCATCTCTCCCAACAAGTATTGAAAGCAGCAACACCAGGTAGGAGAGAGCAGGACAGTCTGTCCACTGTTCTGACACACTCAGTCAGGACTTTGTCCTGATTGTAGGGACAGTTGGGAGGTATGTCCCGCTTCACATGGCTCTGCTTGAAAAGGGAGAGCTGTGTGCACCTAACAGTAGTGCACACAACATTGCCCATGTATATGATGGGGATAGGAATAGTTGGAGAGCAGCCAAGCACTGTCTAAAATTATAGCCACGCCCGAAGCCTACTGGCCATGCCCACTGGCAGTGTGGCATGGAAACCCCTCTCTACAAACCCTGCATTTGCCCCTGACAACTATTTGAAAGGTAAAGCTCTGGAAGATGTATCCAACCTTTCCTGAATTAACAGAGAATCAACCATTCCCAAACACAGCTCTCTCCCCCTAGGCAGACATCCACTGCCTGCATTTTTAGACCAGATTGATCATGAAGACATATATGAATTGCAATTATTTTAAATGCATGCTGTCTGCTCACAATATTACTGAACTAGTTATGTCATGTGTCTCTGGTGTAGTATGACTGATCCAGCAACAGAATGCATTCTTGGGGTGACCTGGAGAATTTTGTAGTCAGCATATCCCACCCCCTTAGGATGGATGGCAAGGAGATAGGTAGGCAGTCAGTTTTGCTGATGAGATCTGGCACTGAAGGAAAGCTGATGGCGACCTTCTGTGCTGCAGTTAATACACTCAGCGGCGCCTGGTCTCATAAAACCTTTGTGCTGATACGGCTGGGGGGATGCAGTAAACAGAGACACAACGCAGTCACTCAGCACATACTCACAAGGATTCAGCAGCGGAGATATTAGATTATTCAGCAGAAGACTATGACTGACACATCACAATATGCTCCCTCGTGCGTTCTTTCTGCAAAACATATGTTTGTATTGCTTTTTAGATAAGTAATATTTCAGCATAATCCCTAATATTATATTTAAGTTGATAATGGTAAGTTAAGGTTGTTTCTTCCTTTGGCAGAGAAGATTGTAAATGAACAGTATTTCCATAAATTAGACCAGTGCTTCCATCATCATCATCATCAGGTATTTATATAGCGCCACTAATTCCGCAGCGTTGTACAGAGAAATCCCTCACATCAGTCCCTGCCCCATTGGAGCTTACAGTCTAAATTCCCATACATACACATTGACTAGGGTCAATTTGATAGCAGCCAATTAACCTACTAGTATGTTTTTGGAGTGTGGGAGGAAACCGGAGCACTCGGAGGAAACCCACGCAAACACGGGGAGAACATACAACCTCCACACAGATAAGGCCATGGTCGGGAATTGAACTCATGACCCCAGTGCTGTGAGGCAGAAGTGCCAACCACTGAGTCACTGTGCTGCCCACATATGAGAGATTCAGCAGGAGCCACCATCTGGTCTGTTATTAATAAGCATTTTCATAAATGAGTAAATCTGCAGGAAAGTGATCAAACAATGGAAATGTTGCTACTATGTAGTTTTAAGGTGGACAATTATTATTATTATATTTTTTTTTGAATGATTGAAGCAAACTTGGGATTAACAAAACCTAGCAATAAGTTGCTGGTTAAAGAGAAGACTAGTAGACGTAACTGAAGCCACATCTCCTGTGACACATAGTCATGTATACATCGCCACAAGCACCACAATGCAGTAACGTACAGAAATATTACCAATACTATGTTCAGACATGTCTGAAAGTGAGTGAGGATTGGTGTCAAAATCAAATAGCTATACTTGTCCAGAAGAAGGACCGTTGCTTCCAAGGCAATGCTGAAATCCTGAAAATGAACACAGTTTTTAATCATCATCACCGTTTATTTATATAGCACCACTAATTCCGCAGCGCTGTACAGAGAACTCATTCACATCAGTCGCTGCCCCATTGGGGCTTACAGTCTAAATTCCCTGATATACACAGACAGAGAGAGAGAGAGAGAGAGAGAGACTAGGGTCAATTTTGATAGCAGCTAATTAACCTACTAATATGTTTTTGGAGTGTGGGAGGAAACCCACGCAAAAATGGGAAGAACATACAAACTCCACATAGATAAGGCCATGGTCAGGAATTGAACTCATGACCCCAGTGCCTGTGAGGCAGAAGTGCTAACCACTGAGCCACTGTGCTGCCCACAATGGGCCTTAATGTGCACCTATTGTGGAAGCAGTCCTTTTATTTAGGATAAACCAATATTAATCAGAATGCAGCCTATCAATTCACTAGGCACTGTGCCCGGGGGATGTAATTAGTTACAATAGGCTGCAGTCTGATGAATATTGGTTCAAACTATAAAACCCATCTTCTCTGTGTGTAAGGAATGGACCTCATTTGTGAAGCAGACTTGATGCACGGTGCT
The DNA here is from genome assembly GCF_038048845.1 of Mixophyes fleayi. NCBI lineage: Eukaryota > Metazoa > Chordata > Amphibia > Anura > Limnodynastidae > Mixophyes > Mixophyes fleayi. The sequence continues at coordinate 16,927,861 of NC_134407.1, forward strand.
CTGGTTTTCTGGCGTTTAGATCGACCCCCCCAGTACACATCAATGTACAATCCTACACACCACTCTCAAACCTGAAGTGCGCCTATGTTTGGGGGGCGGTAGGAGACTCTGTAGGGGCATACTGTGCAGAAGTACCTCCTACCCCTTCACAACCACCCCTCTCATTACAACCTTTCCATTTTCCACCTAAACTACTTTTATTATTATTATTATTATTATTTGTTAGGTGCCACAAGATTTCCACGGCACCATACACTGTACAAACAGTAGACTATACAGGGTGAAACAATACAGAACAATAAATAAAAAAATACCAATACTTCAGGCAGGCTAATGCAATAAATACGGAGCAGAAGAACAGGTATGGAGACAGGAGGGAAAGGGGCACTGCTCATACGAGCTTACATCCTAAGCTTACATCATAACTACTTCTAGTTTAGCCTAATTTATGCATTAAACTAATCATGAGAGAGTGTCTTTATTACATGTATCACTTTTGTATTTCTAATCGCACAAGATCAAGTGGTAAATGTATCAAGCTGAGAGTTTTCCGGCGGGTTTGAAAAACCAATCAGATTCTAGCTATCATTTATTTATTACATTCTATAAAATGACAGCTAGAATCTGATTGGTTGCTATAGGCAACATCTCCACTTTTCAAACCCGCCGGAAAACTCTCAGCTTGGTACATTTACCCCCAGATCTTCACCAGCTCAAGTACTTTTGCAGAGTGGAAATGGCTTGATGACCTTTCAAACAGCAGGAAACGCCCCTTCTCCCCCCTTTACCTCATTTATGTAATATCACTTGGCAAAATGAAACTTGTTTTTGCACTGCTCCCCAAAATTAGACGCCCCCATGTGCCTACAACCTACTTAGCCAGCAACATCCTCAGTTCTCTCAACTCCTCTCATCATTCTACAAAATGACAGCTAGAATCTGATTGGTTGCTATAGGCAACATCTCTACTTGTTCAAACCTGCAGCTTGATACATTTACCCCTTAGTCTGTATCATCCTGGCTTTTCTTGTGAATCCACAGCTATCGCAAAACTGCGTATACAAGCAGGTTTAACTGAGTGATACAAGTAACAAACATAATAATCAAAAATATGAAGGATGGATCTAATCTCCGATCATTCATCTGCTATAGGTTGTATCTGTTTAATCCCTTTCACATAGCATCTAAATGCTCTTATTAAACATCGTAGAAGGAAAATGTAGGGACACGTAGAATATTCTATTTTTGTACTTGATTGAACCTTGACCTCCTATTAAACAATGTCCTTTTCCAATTTACAGGGAAGGACAATGACAGCGGGAGGAGTTCCCTTAGTCCACCACAAGTCACAGAAGAAGCAGGAGAATGTTCTCCGGAGAATAACTTCTTCTCCATTATGGTGGGAGAGGAAAGCCACATTAGATGCTGAGGACGTCACACCTACTGCGAAGACTTTCTCCTAATGAGTACAGCACAAGAAAGGGCTTTAATTATTTCTTTATCCCTGGGTTGGAAGAAGCAGAGAAATGAGCATGTATTTATCTCAAGATCTTCTCCTGCCCCAAATTCATCTGCGTGAACGTTGATTAGATCCAATGGGAGATTATTGGTGGATCTTGTGGCATCACAGATATTTCTTTCAGCTACAGCATAGGTTGGCTCTTTGACATTCGATGACCTTCAATCTGGTTCCTCCGGATCTCCTACACTGGACCATACAGAGCCACTTGATACCTGGTTGCATCTATGAAACCTTAAGGAGTTCATTGGAAAGTTCACAATGAAAGTTCATTTTGCCTAAACACGTTGGGATGAAGAGGTCTGGACAGGTCCTCAATACACATCTTGTTTGACCTTTTACCATCAACACACTTTTAACTCTCCCCGTAAATCATTGTTGAAAGGTCAAAAGCTATCCGATTCCACTTGCACAACCTGTCGAGCTATACTGGGATTTCGAGACTTTTTTCAATATACGTCAGACTCTACATGGCTAGGTTATTCTCCCGTTGCCCGGAATGGGGTGTGACTGTCCTCTGTGGATCGAAAATTGGTAACCGATTTAACGGAGCGTAAACACAAGAACATTTCAGGTGGATACATAAGGCATACACTACATACAAATGCAATGTTGTATGTATTTCTTATTAGTATTCATTTTCACAACATAATTAGTGAAAATAGGTTTTTAGGCTGATGGCTGAGCATCATGGGAGCCATGTTCAGCAACAGCTGCAAAGCTGATGGTAGCAAATGCCTAAACAGCTCTAATGAGGAACAATATAGAGCACGGGCTATATAGAAACAGTTATATATTTATTATATTCATATTGCTGGTAATTCCAGCAGTATGCCTGCAAAAAAAAAAATATTGATTTAATTGAGGAAATATTTCTAGTTTTGTTAACCTGTGTTTTTGACCAAAATTGCTGCTGACCCTTAAAACGTGTTTTCTCAGCACCTCTGTCTGGGGGATAATATGCCGTTTAGACTTTCTTGTATGGAAACTGCATATAAAAGCTGGTGTCTTGTGCACGTATTTTCTAGTACGTATTTGCTTTGTATTTTTGTTTCATCGCATATTATTTGAGATCAGTAGTTCTGTGCTTGTAAGACAAGACAGCAAATCCCTTATAAACATGAGGCGATCCGTCTTTGTAGTGTAATATCAGAATCTACAGGCTACACGGCGCTGGGATAAATGTATCAAAAGCAGTTTAGGGCTTGAGTTAATACGCGGGATGTGAAATGCATTCCGAAACGGTTTTAGTGACATCCAGATTATGAGCCAAAGGGAAAGAGCCCGAGCAGAGATGATCCCGAAACACTTAGTGAAAGCTCCATAACCACACTAGGGACACTTCTGTGCGGTCCACAGACGTTGCGTATGGCGTGCATGCAATCCCTACACTTCTGCAATGCAGAATGCTCATCCCAACGCGACCGCGCTTTTATTGATTAGGAACTGGGTGGTTAGAAGGCCTGGTCCTCAGTACAGGTTAGGAGCACAGAACGTCACCTCTGACACTGAAATGAACTTTAAACTCACCAAAATTCTCAGGTTAATAATACACAGGTCAAAAGTACTTTCGGTACATCTCCCAATGAGCCACCAACAAAGCCAGACAGCTAAACACATACACAGGATCCGGGTAACTTAAAAGACTTGACGCTCGCTCAGCATAACATTCATTAGAAAAGCCTCATCTACAGACTTAGGAGTCTATTTACTGAGCTGCTGTGAGCCCAAAAACAGCTGTTTTCTCCAGAGAATGTCCATCGCAGCTCCTCATTTAATTTATCAAGAGGTTAAAGCAGGAGAAATTAGAAAAAGTACTATGAGCTTATTGCTTTCCCAGTGAGGGTTCAGTGATGCTGGAGAGGCTTTAGCTGGATCCCATTGAAATTGACCATTACCGGTCCTAAGATGACGTTACTTTGCTGCGTACTGCAAAACTTTTTTCAGCTTAATAAATTAACAAGTGCCGCTGTCCGCATAGAAGTCTATGGGGACAGCCGTAAGCTCCGAAAATTAGGCTAATGTCAGAGAAAGCTATGTTTAACCCTTTAATAAATAGCAAAAAATGTTGCAAGAGCCTTTTGCAGCCACTTACGCCGGCATTTCGGCTCTTCACCTCTTCTGAAATAGACTTCTTAGTCCCACACAGTGAGACGGCATAGGGCAGGTCGGAATAAGACATGGAATATTATTAATATAAATATAGGCGCTGTTAGGTTATGAACGTGAAGTTGTGCAATGGTTAAAGCCATTGGCCATATAACAACGAGAAACGCGATGAGATCAAGGTCGAATCCCAGTGTTATCTCCTCGTGACCTTCAACCAATCACTTTGCCGCGCTTAAAAAACCAAGATTGCAAGCTCAGTTTAGCAGCTAAGTAACACTACATATAATAAACTATTTTGTATTGCAGAAACTGAACCAGGGTTCCATTTGCTTGGGCTCTAGGGTTGTGTATATACACTTTCCTTAATTAATGCCAAGTGATTGAACAATAGAGTATATTTACTGTTGTGCCACCTGCTTAACTAGTACCCCCAGTATTGCAGGTTACGCAGTCATTCTTAGGTGTCCCGCAGCACAAAGTGCAAATGTTAGGAACTTAACAGTTCTTGTCACCTTGATCATACCTCCCAATCTTCCCGATTTAGTCAGGACAGTCCCGATTTAAAGACTCTGTCCCGCCATCCCGATCGGGTTAGATTTGTCCTGTGGGTGGGAACATCGACAACTATTGTCTGTTTACTGCTGCTCTGCAGGGCAATGGATGTGTTTGGTGGGGAGGGGAGGAGAGAACGAGGCAGCCTAGTGCTTCAAAAGTGCTAGACACACCCCCAGATGTGTGTCCACACCCCCATCATGGTGTGGCCACGCCCCCTATCCCAATACCACAAACCTAAATGTTGGGAGGTATGACTTGATACAGTTTAAACATCCAAACATTCTCAATTCCAAAGAATAAAATGACAACACGTGTCAGGTCTGGTGAATCGGGGTTTGCATCTTCTAACAGGAAGTGTTTTGTCTCTTGTCTGGTTGCATGTATCATTTAAAACATATGCAAGTCATTGTTTAAACAATGTATATAGGAAAGGAAAATAACATTTGCAAAATTCAAAGTTAAACTGGTCCACGTGGTATTAAATCAATACCTACAGTGTAATATGTTAAGGTTTAAAGGGCATATTAATGCTTCTCCTGGCAGCTTTCAAAGAGGAGAGCAAAGTAGGACAGAACATTAAAATTCCCTCTTATATGGTTAATTAGGGTGTTCCATAACAAACTTATGGAGGATCAAAAAGAAAACCGGTTTATAAAAAAATAAAAAGTGGGTTCTAACCTACGTGAGACAGTTTTATTGAAATCTCTATTTGAGAGGTGATAGAAAATAAATTGAGGAGGGTGACATTGTCTCAGACAATACTGTATATTGCATAGTGTTGACAGATCATACTTAAATTGTACAGAGCCATAGGGAAAAGTGGAGCATTCTGATATATACAGGAAGTTGCCTTACAAATAGCAATAGCCAAGTATTGTGGACGGGCAGGTATTTGGGTTCTAGATGTGATAATAATGCCTTTTACAGAGAGGGTTCTTTTCAGTGAACGCTTCTAAGCACTACTGGGAACCCTTTGAATATGTCTCAAGGAAACAGTATGTCAATAATCCAGCATTTGGAAACAAAATATATGTGTGTGCTTTATATGAGAACTTTGTTACTGTGTGCTTCATTCAATAACATGTACAAAGGTATTTAATATAATATTCATGACCATATCTCAGCCAATCCATTAATTTGTATACATCAGAGGGAAGTTTTTGTGGGCTTTGAAAGTAACCTTGTAACTGTAGTCTCAGCAACGAGCAAACACAAATTACAACTTAACCAACATTGTAATCTTAGTGTTGATGGAGCTGTCTAATGTACTGTTATGAACAATAGTACATATTGGTACATTCATTAATACAGCTGGATAAGTGAACCTTCTAAATAGGAAATTGGAGGTGTTGCCCATAGCAACCAATCAGATTCTAGCTATCATCTTGTAAATTGTACTAGCTAAATGATAGCTGGAATCTGATTGGTTGCTATGGGCAATACCTCCACTCTTCCTTTTCAGAATGTTTGATAAATCAAGTGTTAGAGAACTGATATACAGCTAAGATTACACAAGGTTGTGGGGATGGCCTCTTATGGTTTTAATAAAGGTATTATTTTACTTTGAAAAGATATATGCATACAATGTTTTTATTGCTCAGATAGGAAATAAAAAAAGTAAGAAACGCTGATGTATTCTGCTGATTTGGTATTAAAAACAGAATTAAATGTTCTATAGGAGTTTCTCCAAAAATCGAACATTCTAATGACTTAAAACATTATATTGTGTGAATAAATTATAAATAGATTTGTGTATTTTAAGTTCCTTTTGTATTCTCTGGAATCTCATGTCACTGCTCAGCACATAACATTTCTGAATTATTACATACATAGTATTGTGCCACTTTATTGTGTGTAACACTCTGGAAGCAGATTGTGTAAAACCTGTGTTATCGACACATCCCTCATGCTTCTAAGTATCTGTGTTTGTGCTAAAGAATTGACAATAAAACAAACACTAAAAATTGTGCACTGATGTGGTGTAAGAATCGTGTTTGACAACGTGTAAGCTCTTGTGGACTGCATAATGTATGAGTAGTAAAGATTGATTAAACAGGGTTATGCAGGGTTTGCCTACTCTCCCGTATTGTCTGGGAGACTCTCGAATTTTGGGGAGTTCTCCTGGAAGAAGAGGACATGCTCACTAGGGACTTGATGGGGCTATTCACGGCAAACTGCGTCACGGCAGCCTCGAACCACACTGCGCGATGATGTGAATCACATGACCATGTCCGGTGTACTTGCTTGCCGCTTTGGTCTCCTCTCTGGGGTTCTACGGGAGACGAGGTCTCAAAAGTAGGCAAGTATGGGTTTAATAATCAGTGAGACCAAGGTGCGCTCCTTTCAAATAATAAAATGTTTAGAATTGAATAAAGTCATTTCAGAGAGTGCAGCCAGGACACTTAAAACCACTGTGTATGTGAGAATAAAAGAAAGTTAGTCCAGCGCTGTAAAACAAACAATATATAGATCACTATGTGTCAGCATATACAGAAGTAGGCACATTTTGTGAACAATATTGGGACAAGCTCACCTGCTAACGTCAAGGCATCTCCTATATGAGTTTATCCTAATATGGCTAAATTGTGCACAACATTCTACTACTTCTGTATGTTTATGTCTGGTGCAGACAACTGTGGAGAATCAGAAGGCTTACTTACTTTTAGGGGTATATTTACTAAACTGCAGTTTTGAAAAAAGTGAAGATGTTGCCTATAGCAACCAATCAGATTCTAGTTATCATTTATTTAGTACGGCCTGCAAAATGACAGCTAGAATCTGATTGGTTGCTATAGGCAACCTCTCTGCTTTTTCAAACCTGCAGTTTAGTAAATATACCCCTAAGAGTCAAAAGTCACCAGTGCACATAAGTCAAACATAGATACAATTATCTAAGTGGAGAAGGCGATTGTCCAGATATTGATTAAGGATTATCTATGTATTGCAATAATGTGATTGCATAAGTGGCAACGCAGAGCCAAGATGAAAGATTATATATCTCTGGTTATGTATCAACTATATGCCCATATACAAGGCAAAGAATGTACTTGGTGTCTCATAACACCTCTAGACCCTAGCAAACATTTTACATATGCAGAATGAATTATCACCACTGAAATACGCATTCATTGTAACATTCCATTAACCCTGTCGTTAGCTGTGCCGTTAACAAGCCATTAACCCTTTAATCGCCTTCTGAACCGAAAAAGAGGTGAAGTTTATGCTATAACTGACCCCCCTCCTTTATGTGAGTACACAATACAGTACTTAAAAAAAAAATCATAGCAGAATAAAATGTTATAGTCTTCACACATGGGGGGGGGGGGGGGTTCAATACAGCACAAGGTCCTGTAGGAGCCCTGTGCAATGCGCCTCCGCGGGACGTACGGTACATGAAACATCGTTGATATTTGTTCACACTGCATAGAGGTGTTCTTGGTACCCAGTATAACCTATTCATATAGTATAATCTACCTTATAAAGCAGGCAGCCTTCGGTAAAGAACAGACTTTATAAAGCAAAGCAAAATTTGTGCGACACCCAGTGAATTACAGATATATTTATTTCCCAGTAGCAACACTTGTGATGACTGGTTCATCTAATCTGTGGTTTAACAGAGATTCCAGCATATTGCTAACTGCGTGCATCAGAATAATACCGCCATCTAATGCTCACCTGATAGACACTGGAAAAGTATGGCTGCTATCTGGCATATTCCATTATTAGGGCTGAGAACTCCAAACATCTAAAATAATTAAAATGAAATGTAGTTGATGCGGATGAGCTCGTGTGATTTCCTTACAGTGACAACAAGAATATCACATTATAATAATGTGCCTACACCGTAACATATTCTGTTTTATTTGATTTATAAGAAAAAGAAAACAAAGTGACAAGTGGAATAACGCATTACCGTCACTTATGCAGAGTACTGTCTGTTCCAAGTGTTAGATTACACTGCTCACACTGGGGGCGAGTACAGTTATTAGAGGAGAATGCTAAGAACCGGGAGAGACACAGAATAAACAGTATAAATATTGAAACGCCGGAAAAGAATAAAACAAGAACCTCTAATATGTTACCTGCCCTCAAGACACAAAATCGCTTTTAAAAGGAAATTTGAACAGAGAGAAAAATGGTCCAGGCCATTGATGTGGTTATTGCTGTTATATTTATTTATGTAGCGCCAACAATCAGAAAATTGTATTCACACCGGTCCTCGCCCAGTGCAGGTTACAATCTAATTTCCGTACCACAGACACACACACACACACACACACACACACACACACACACACACAGATGAGCCACAGACACACACACAGATGAGCCACAGACACACACACACACTGATGAGCCACATACACACACACAGATGAGCCACAGACACACACACACAGATGGTACCACAGACACACACACACTGATGGGCCACATACACATACACACTGATGAGCCACAGACACACACACACACTGATGAGCCACATACACACACACACAGATGAGCCACAGACACACACACACAGATGGTACCACAGACACACACACAGATGAGCCACATACACACACACTGATGAGCCACAGACACACACACACTGATGAGCCACAGACACACACACACACTGATGAGCCACATACACACACACACACAGATGAGCCACAGACACACACGCATACACAGATGAGCCACAGACACACACAGATAAGCCACAGACACACACACACAGATGGTACCACAGACACACACACACTGATGAGCCACAGACACACACACACTGATGAGCCACATACACACACACACACACAGATGAGCCACAGACACACACACACACTGATGAGCCACAGACACACACACACACTGATGAGCCACATACACACACACACACTGATGAGCCACATACACACACACACACTGATGAGCCACAGACACACACACACACACACACAGATGAGCCACAGACACACACACACACTGATGAGCCACAGACACACACACACACACACAGATGAGCCACAGACACACACACACACTGATGAGCCACAGACACACACACACACTGATGAGCCACATACACACACACACACACTGATGAGCCACATACACACACACACACAGATGAGCCACAGACACACACGCATACACAGATGAGCCACAGACACAGATTATTATTATTATTATTATCTTTGACTTATAAAGCGCCACAAAGGGTCCGCAGCACCGTACATTACATATACAGAAAACAGAACCAAGACACAACATGAGACACACATATATACAAACACAGGTGACAGGGTAAAGCAAATCAGATTATATCTGGGACAGATAGTAAAAGGGATGGTAGAAATCAGCAAGAAGAAGGCCGAAGATTAATAAAACAGGGAAAACAGGGCTAGGGAAGCAGGCCAAGAGGTACAGAGGGTGAAGGAACAGTAGAAGGAGCACACAAGGAAAGAGGGCCCTGCTCATGAGAGCTTACATCCTAAAGGGAAGGGGGAGACACATAAAGGGTGGTACTAACTAGGGGAAAGAGCCAGGACAAGAAAGTTAGGAGGACTGATAGACTTGAATAAAGAAATGAGTCTTAAGGGCACGCTTGAAGCCTTTGAAAGTAGATGCTAACCTGATGGGATGTGGAAGATCGTTCCACAGCAGGGGAGTAGCCCGGGCAAAGTCCTGAAGACGAGAGTGAGAGGAGGTGATCAGTGACGTAGTGAGGCGGCGGTCACAGGCAGAGCACAGGGGGCGGGTAGGAGTGTAGGTAGAGATGAGATTGGAGATGTAGGGAGGGGAAGATTGACTAAGAGCTTTAAAGGTGAGGGTGAGGATTTTAAATTTAATTCCGTAGGGTATGGGGAGCCAATGTAGAGACTGTTGGAGGGAGACCGCAGAGATAGAACGTCGGGAGAGAAAAATGAGGCGGGCAGCAGCATTGAGGATAGACTTAAGAGGGTCAAGGCGAGAATCAGGTAGGCCAGAGTGAACAAGGGTTTTCGTGGCTTCCGTGGTGAGAAAGGGATGTATCTTAGATATATTCCAAAGGTGGAAGTAACAGGATTTAGAGAGGGACAGAATGTGAGACTTAAATGAGAGGGAGGAATCAAGGATGACCCCAAGGCATCGGACTTGGGGGACAAAAACGAGGGTAGTGTTATTAATAGAAATAGATAGGGGGTGAGTCCTGGCAGGAGGGAAGACTATAAGCTCGGTCTTGGAAATATTGAGTTTAAGGAAGCGTTGGGACATCAAAGATGAGATGGCCGAGAGACAGGAGGAGACACGAGACAGAAGGGAAGAGGAGAGGTCAGGGGATGAAAGATAGATTTAGGTATCATCAGCATAGAGGTGGTACTGGAGGCCAAAGGAGTGGATGAGGACACCAAGGGAGGAGGTGTAGAGGGAGAAAAGCAGAGGGCCAAAAACGGAGCCTTGAGGAAAGCCAACGGGTAGGGGAAGAGGGGGTTATGTAGAATCATGAGTAGAGACTGAGAAGGAGCGGTTGGTGAGATAAGAAGAAAACCAGGAGAGGACAGTGTTACATAGGCCTAAAGGTTAGAGAGTTTGCAAAAGGAGTGCGTGGTCAACGGTATCGAAGGCAGCAGAGAGGTCAAGAAGGATAAGAAGGGAGTAGTGTCGGATCTCGCGAGACTCGGATGTCATAAATTCTCACCTTGCAGCCGCCATCTTCATTTCGCCTGACATCAGGGAAGAGGGAGGGTGTGTAGAGTAGTGGTGCTCTGTCCTTGCTGAGTCCAATGGTGCTTTATGCTTGTGTCCAGTGCTTTGTCCTTCCTGATTCCAGTGGTGCATCAGTCCAGTGCTCTGTCCTTGCTGAGTCCAGTGGTGCTTTATGCTTGTGTCCAGTGCTCTGACCTTGCTGAGTCCAGTGGTGCTTTTGTCCTGTGCTCTGTGCTGCTGAGTACAGTGGTGCTTTTGTCCTGTGCATTGTTCTGCTAAGTGCATAGTTATTTTAAAGTATTAAAAAATCTTAAAAAAAAAAAAAAAATTATACAAAAATAATTTAAAAAAAATAGAAAAAAAGAATTTAAAAAGTATAAAAAAAAATTCTAGTGCTATATATTCTTGCAGTACAGAAACATTAGTACTGCAATCTATAAAAAATTATTCACTGTTCTTGCAGTCCATAAACATAGTACTGCAATCTATAAAAAATTGTTCACTGTTCTTGCAGTCCAGAAATATTAGTATCAGATATTAAACTACGTTCACTGTTCCCGCTACATCAAAAAAGCATTAACATGCCCTGCCATCAACAAAAACAAGAGGTAGTGACGCGCTTGAACTCCACCCTCTATATGCTGCAGAGGATGGAGGAGCAGAAAAAGGCCATTCAAGCCTGCACAGCCACCTACGGTGGGCCACATGTTTGTGCCGTCCACTTGTGTCGCTTATCTTAGACATCCAGCAACCTCGGTGCAACCTTTTGGCCTAAAAACAATATTGTGAGGTGTGAGGTGTTCAGAATAGGCTGGAAATTAGTGGAAATGATTGTTATTGAATGTTATTGAGGTTAATAATAGCGTAGGAGTGAAAAAAAAACCCCAAAAAACTGGGTTTTAGCACTTTTTATGCTTTTTTAAAAATAAATCAGAACCCAAAACTCTAAAATTAAATCAGAACCAAAACCTTTCGTCGGGTGTTTTTGCAAAACAAATCAGAACCCAAAACCTCAAGCTAATCAGAACCCAAAACCCAAAACCCAAAACACTAAAAGTGGCCGGTGCACACCCCTAGCGAAAACCAGATTGGAGCGGGTCAAGTAGTGAGTGAGAGGAAAGAAAGGAGGTGAGACGGTTGTAGACAACCCGTTCAAGGAGTTTGGAGGCAAAAGGAAGAAGCGAAATAGGGCGGTAATTAGAGAGAGAGGCGGGATCAAGGGATGGTTTCTTGAGTATGGGGGAGACAAGAGCATGTTTAAAAGAGGAGGGGAAGATTCCAGAGGAGAGGGAGAGGTTGAGAAGGTGGGAGCAGGCTTCGGGGGAGATCGAGCGGAGGAGGTGGGAGGGGATTGGGTCCTGTGTGCAAGTGGAGGGGGGAGAGGAAGAGAGAAGGGTATGGACTTCATCTGCAGATACCGGAGTGAAGGAGGAGAAGGAGGGTGAGCTAGCTGGAGGGGAGGGGAGAAAGGAGATAGTAGCAGCAGAGGAGGGTGAGAAGGGGGACAGAATGGGCATGTAGGAGGGAGAGGGTGGGGTAAGAAGGGACTGCTGGGAGATGTCATGACTTATAGACTCAATCTTGGAGGTGAAGTGGGTAGCAAAGTCGACAGCAGAGAGCGTGGTGCGGAGTGGGAGAGGGGGAGTGGAGAGGAGGGAGTTGAAGGTGGCAAGAAGCCGACGGGGGTTGGAGGATTGGGAAGAAATGAGAGCTTTGAAGAAAGATTGTTTAGAGAGGGAAAGGGCCGAACTATAAGAGCCAATCATGAACTTGAAGTGGAGGAAGTCAGACACAGACACAGATGGGCCACAGACACAGACACAGATGGGCCACAGAGGCACACACAGATGTGCCACAGACCAGGCCCGGCGCTCCCATTAGGCAAGGTTAGGCACTTGCCTAGGGCGCCGGGCTCTGGAGGGCGCCACAGAATTCTAAAAGACTTTAAAACTGTGCGGCGACCGCTGACCATACCTGTCACGGCCGCCGCACAGCATTCAGATGCACGGGGAGGGGGGAAGAGGCTATTTTGTCACCACCGCCGCCTCTCTGCTCCGTCTCCTCCCCTCCACTTACTTTTGTCAGTGAGTAGAGGGGAGGAGACGGAGCAGAGAGGCGGCGGTGGTAAGACAAGGTAAGGAGAGGAGGGAAGAGGGCGGTGATTTTTGCGGGGGGGGGGGGGGGGGCGCCGCTTTTTTAAAAATGCCTAGGGCGCCATGGACCCTGGCACCGGCCCTGCCACAGACACACACTGATGGGCCACAGACACACACACAGATGAGCCACAGACACACACACACACACACACAAATGAGCCACAGGCACATGCACACAGATGAGCCACAGATACACACACACAGATGAGCCACAGACACACACACATACAGATGAGCCACAGAAACACACGAGCCACAGACACACACACGCAGATGATCCACAGACACACACACACGAGCCACAGACACATACACACTTGTTTTTATTGCATTGTGAGATTTATACTTTGACTTTGCATAAAGTACTGACACGGACTGCAAGATGGGTAAAGTGTCATGTATTTTGACTGTGTGAGGACATCTACATTCCCGCGTACATAAATTAATAAATGATAACAATGGCAGGGTGTCACTCACCGGACTGTGAGTGCTTCTTCCCGGACTATTAGGAACCGTGGACGTCCTCTATCCTGAGGGACTGCGCATGCGCAGCCCTTTCCAAACCTTCAGTGTATGTTCCTTTAACTTAATTGGCAGATCAGGCAACCTCCCTATATTAAGCACCTGTGGTCAACACCACGTTGCCTGATCTTGGAGTCTCATTCCCCATGAGTCTCTGAAGGTGTTCCTGTGTTTCCTCGTTTATTCAGCCCTGCTGATTCCTGTGGTTTCCAAACCACTTCTACCTCTGTGGTTTCCAAACCACTTCTGCTACTGTGGTTCCCATACCACTTCTACCATCTACTGTATCATCGTGACTGTGAGCTGATTCCTATCCGCTGCCTCCGTGCACTACAGTCTTCTAATCACTTCAACTCTACCATGTATCATTGGGACTGTTAGCTGATGCCTATCCGCTGCCTCCGTGCATTACAGGCTTCAACCACATCCACTCACCTGTTCATGATTGTGACTGCCAGCTGATTCCTATCCGCTGCCTCCGTGCACTACAGGCTTCAACCTGCAACTCGTCTGTGTTTCATCATCGTGACTGTTTGGCTGATTCCTATCCGCTGCCTCCGTGCACTACAGTCTTCAACCTGCAACCCGTCTGTGTTTCATCGTGACTGTTTAGCTGATTCCTATCCGCTGCCTCTGTGCGCTTCAGTCTTCAGTCCTTGTCTACTCTACCGTGTTTCCTTGAGTCTGCTGCCACTATTGCTACCCGCTACTCTCCGTGATCATCTGTTCCAGTTCAACTCTGCTCCGGTGTCCCATCGTTACTGCACCTGCTGGTTGCTATTGGTTACCTCCGTGTTCCCGCAGAGACCCGCTGCTGTTACTTCTCAGCGCTACTCATCCATCTACTGCTGATCCGCTCTCCACGCCTTCCTGTGTTATCCTGCTGGCCTCCTGCCCTTCAGGTATCTCTGCACTCCTGTCTGACTGCCTTCTCCTGAACCACGGTATGCATACTTCCCATTGACTGTGCTGTGTATTGCATACCTTGCTGGACTGTGTTGGTTCTCCTCTGGAGTGTACTATCCGCTGAGTCTATTGCCATCATTGACTGTGTTGGTTCTCCTCTGGAGTGTACTATCCGCTGAGTCTATTGCCATCATTGACTGTGTTGGTTCTCCTCTGGAGTGTACTATCTGCTGACTCTACTGCCATCATTGACTGTGTTATCTTATGCCGGATTACTTCAAGAGACTTTCTATATTGGCAGTGTTGTTCAGTCATTTATACATTTATATTGTGCATATTACTGTGGATCAAAGTCAAGGTGCCCGTGTATATATTGTGTTGCAGTCTCTCCCCGTGCACCTCCTCACATATATATTCAGTAGTACAACTTGCTAGTGGCAGACCACTGACTCCTGTTTACAGTTTCACCTGTTCCAGTATCCTCTCACATAGCAGTGGTACAACTTGCTAACGCAGACCACTGACTCCCCGGATACCTCCACTTGGATTCCATTCCTTCACTCAGACAGCGGTACAACTTGCTATCCGCAGACCGCTGACTCTCATCACCTCCTCGTTTCTGTTGGACATTCCTCCTCACTATAGCAGTGGTACAACTTGCTACCGCAGACCACTGACTACCTTCACGTGTCCTTTGTCCATACAGTTCCTCGTGTATTACTACCTCCATATTGCCAGTGCTGCTAGTCATAGACTTTCCTGAGCATCTCATCATCTGCTTTTCCTGTTCCGTGATCACCCTGCTACCAGAGTACCATATTACCACCTATACTGCTCTGGTAAGCCTATCACCTGGTGATCCCTGGGTAAAGACTCCTAGTGCCCGTGACAGTAAGATCAGGCCATGACAGACCCAGATACGGAACCTACTGCTAAAGAGATGCTGCAGCATCTGGTCAGCCGTGTGGAGCAACAGGATGCTCGCCAACAGCTGTTACTTCAATGTTACCAATCGTTAACCTCCCAAGGAACATCTGGACAGACTGTTACAGCTAGTATTGAAGCTCCTGTGCTTTCCTCCGTTTCCCCAGTGCCATCCCAGGTGTCTACAGCTCCTACGCTTCACCTGCCTACTCCGTCAAAATATGACGGGGACCCCAAAACTTGTAGAGGTTTCCTTAACCAATGTTCAGTCCATTTTGAACTCCAACCTCAAAATTTTTCTACCCATCGTTCCAGAGTGGCCTATCTTATCTCATTGTTTTCTGGACAAGCCCTGGCTTGGGCCTCCCCTCTGTGGGAAAGAAACGATCCAATTCTACAAGATAGTGCCAAATTCATTTCCACGTTCCGAAGTGTGTTCGATGAACCAGGTCGTGTGACCTCCGCTGCTTCCAGCATTCTTCGTTTGCGACAAGGCTCCCATACAGTAGGACAGTATGTCATTCAATTTAGGATCTTAGCCTCTGAACTTCAGTGGAACACTGAAGCATTAGTTGCCGCCTTCTGGCAGGGGCTCTCCGATAAAATTAAAGATGCACTGACTACCCAAGAGCTTCCTTCGTCACTAGAAGATTTGATCTCTCTTTGCCATCGTGTAGACATGAGATTTCGTGAAAGAGAATCTGAGAAAACAACTTCTGCTAAAGCACCTCTTCGTTTAAACCCTCAATTTCGTCCAGTTTCACCTTCTGTGATTCCCATGGAGATAGGACGTTCCAAATTATCTTTAGAAGAGAGGAAACGAAGAGTAAAGAATAGACTCTGTATCTATTGTGCTGATTCCACACATATGCTCAGTTCTTGCCCTAAGAAATCGGGAAATGCCAGGCCCTAACTAGTTCTGGAGAGGTGAAGTTAGGGTCCCTGGAGTCCTCTCCATTGTCTATGAAATCTAAAGTCTGCGCTTTCGATGTTACGATTTCCTTTGCTACCAAATCCTTTGAGTCACAGGCATTGATTGATTCCGGAGCAGCAGGAAATTTCATTTCTAAATCACTAGTGAATCAATGGTCCCTACCAGTGATCACTTTAAAAACACCCATTACTGTGACGGCTATAGATGGATCACGTCTCATCAATGGTCTCATCACCCAGAGTACGTCTCCAGTAACCCTTCAGATTGGTGTACTACACCATGAAGAAATTTCGTTTTTAATTCTTCCTGTTACGACAAGTCCGATTGTCTTAGGCCTTCCATGGCTTCAATGTCACTCTCCCCAGATTGACTGGCGCACCCCTCAAGTTACGTCTTGGGGGCCTGAATGTCACCATCGTTGTCTCTCTCAAGTTATTCCTCTTAAAGTACAGCAATCTTCCATCTCATCTTCCTCCCCGGGACTCCCTCCTCAGTATGCTTCATTTGCCGATGTGTTTGATAAAGCTCAGTCTGAACGTCTTCCTCCTCATCGTTCTTGGGATTGTCCGATCGACCTTCTACCTGGCAAGACTCCTCCCAGGGGTCGGGTCTATCCTCTCTCGTTACCTGAAACTCAAGCCACATCTGAGTACATACAGGAGAATCTCCAGCGTGGGTTCATTCGACCTTCCACCTCTCCCGCTGGAGCTGGGTTCTTCTTCGTCAAAAAGAAGGATGGATCATTACGCCCTTGTATAGATTTTCGTGGACTCAACGCCATTACTATCAAGAATCGGTATCCCATTCCGCTGATCACTGAGCTATTTGATCGCATCAAGGGAGCTCGGATATTTACTAAGTTGGATCTTCGTGGTGCCTACAATTTAATTAGAATCCGTTCCGGTGACGAATGGAAGACCGCGTTTAACACCAGAGATGGGCATTACGAATATTTAGTAATGCCCTTCGGGCTGTGTAATGCCCCCGCGGTTTTCCAGGGTTTCATCAATGAGATCTTTCGGGACTTATTATATGTATGTGTCGTTGTCTACCTGGACGACATATTGATCTTCTCACAGGACCTGCCTTCTCATCACCAACATGTGGCAGAGGTCCTCTCCAGACTACGGAAAAACTCGTTGTTCTGCAAATTGGAAAAATGTTCATTCGAGTTACCCCAGATTCCATTCTTGGGGTATATAGTTTCCGGAGTTGGCCTGAAGATGGATCCAGACAAAGTAAATGCTGTACTACATTGGCCTCAGCCAACTACTCTTCGTGCCATCCAGCGTTTTTTAGGTTTTGCCAATTACTATAGACGCTTCATTCAAGACTTCTCATCCATTGCATCTCCCATTGTGGCCTTAACTCGGAAAGGGGCTAATACTAAGCAATGGTCATCTGAGGCTCTCCAAGCCTTTCAAATCCTCAAAGAGTCCTTCTCGTCTGCTCCCATTCTGCGACAACCTGATGTGACACTCCCCTTCTTCCTAGAAGTAGATGCCTCTAATGTGGGCTTAGGAGCTATTCTCTCCCAACGCTCGGAGCAACAAAAATTACATCCTTGTGCCTTCTACTCTCGGGGTCTTCTGCCCGCAGAGAAAAACTATACTATCGGGGACAAGGAGTTGCTGGCCATCAAAGCTGCATTAGAGGAATGGAGATACTTGTTGGAAGGAGCTCGCCATCCGGTGACGATCTTCACGGATCATAAGAACTTGTCATATTTGCAATCTGCTCAATGCTTGAACCCTCGTCAAGCAAGATGGTCTCTTTTCTTTTCCCGTTTTGAATTAATTATAACCTTCAAACCAGCTGCTAAGAACAAGAAAGCTGACGCTCTATCTCGAGCTTTTGTGACGTCCTCTGATGTAGAAGAGGTTCCCAACCATGCTATTCTAGACCCCAAATGTATTTCTCTGGCTGCTTCATCCACCAAAATGCTACCATTTGGGAAGACCCTCGTGCCTCCTACTCTGAGGAGGAAAATCCTTTCGTGGTTCCATGCCTCTCGTTTTTCTGGACACGCCGGTGAACATAAGACCTTTGAGATTCTCTCTCGTAGTTACTGGTGGCCTTCAATGAGGAGAGACGTCAAAGAGTTTATTGCTTCCTGTGATTTATGTTCTCAGTTCAAATCCTCCCGCAGAACTCCAGCAGGGTTGCTGCGACCACTACCCATTCCGTCCAAGCCTTGGACCCATATTAGTATGGATTTCGTTACTGATTTGCCACCAAGTAAGAATCACAATACTATTTGGGTAGTGGTAGACAGATTTTCGAAGATGGCTCATTTCGTCCCTCTGTCCGGTTTACCTTCCTCGTCTACTCTGGCTGAACATTTCATTAAAGAAATCTTCCGCATCCATGGATGTCCGTCTGAGATTGTGTCAGATAGAGGAGTACAATTCGTTTCCAGATTCTGGCGGGCCCTTTGTAAAACCTTGGGCATACGATTAGCACTCTCATCGTCTTACCATCCGCAATCTAACGGACAAACGGAACGAGTCAATCAAGATCTTGAGACTTTTATTAGGATGTTCTCTTCAGCCAACCAAGACAACTGGGTAGAATTGCTCCCTTGGGCTGAATTCGCCCATAACAACATGTACCATGAGTCATCATCCAAAACTCCATTCTTTGTGGTTTACGGTCACCATCCGTCTTTTCCGGAATTTCCTGCCCTCCCACCCACCCAAGTTCCTGCTGTGGAGACTGCTTGTCAGACCTTCAAAAATATCTGGTCTCAGGTCAAAACCTGTTTAAAGAAGACATCTAACAAATATAAGTCTTTCGCAGATAAGAAGAGGCGGGCTATTCCACCACTAAAAATTGGAGATCGGGTTTGGTTATCTACCAAAAATATTCGTTTGAAGGTTCCATCTATGAAATTCGCCCCTCGTTTTATTGGTCCATATAGGATCATTCAAGTTATCAATCCAGTATGTGTTAAACTTCTTCTTCCTAAGAATCTTCGGATTTCCAATGCCTTCCATGTGTCCTTACTCAAACCTCTTATTATCAATCGTTTCTCGACTCCTCCCTCAGCACCGCAGCCAGTTCAAGTTCATCAGGAGGAGGATTTCGAGATTACTGAGGTATTGGATGCAAAAATTTCGCGAGGAGTCCTCCGTTTCCTCGTTCATTGGAAGGGCTTTGGTCCTGAAGAGCGTTCATGGATCAAAGCTGAAGATCTTAATGCTCCTGCCCTTCTGAAGAAGTTTTATTCCAAAAATCCGGACAAGCCCGGTTCCAGGCGTTCTGTGCCCACCTTTAAAAGGGGGGGTACTGTCACTCACCGGACTGTGAGTGCTTCTTCCCGGACTATTAGGAACCGTGGACGTCCTCTATCCTGAGGGACTGCGCATGCGCAGCCCTTTCCAAACCTTCAGTGTATGTTCCTTTAACTTAATTGGCAGATCAGGCAACCTCCCTATATTAAGCACCTGTGGTCAACACCACGTTGCCTGATCTTGGAGTCTCATTCCCCATGAGTCTCTGAAGGTGTTCCTGTGTTTCCTCGTTTATTCAGCCCTGCTGATTCCTGTGGTTTCCAAACCACTTCTACCTCTGTGGTTTCCAAACCACTTCTGCTACTGTGGTTCCCATACCACTTCTACCATCTACTGTATCATCGTGACTGTGAGCTGATTCCTATCCGCTGCCTCCGTGCACTACAGTCTTCTAATCACTTCAACTCTACCATGTATCATTGGGACTGTTAGCTGATGCCTATCCGCTGCCTCCGTGCATTACAGGCTTCAACCACATCCACTCACCTGTTCATGATTGTGACTGCCAGCTGATTCCTATCCGCTGCCTCCGTGCACTACAGGCTTCAACCTGCAACTCGTCTGTGTTTCATCATCGTGACTGTTTGGCTGATTCCTATCCGCTGCCTCCGTGCACTACAGTCTTCAACCTGCAACCCGTCTGTGTTTCATCGTGACTGTTTAGCTGATTCCTATCCGCTGCCTCTGTGCGCTTCAGTCTTCAGTCCTTGTCTACTCTACCGTGTTTCCTTGAGTCTGCTGCCACTATTGCTACCCGCTACTCTCCGTGATCATCTGTTCCAGTTCAACTCTGCTCCGGTGTCCCATCGTTACTGCACCTGCTGGTTGCTATTGGTTACCTCCGTGTTCCCGCAGAGACCCGCTGCTGTTACTTCTCAGCGCTACTCATCCATCTACTGCTGATCCGCTCTCCACGCCTTCCTGTGTTATCCTGCTGGCCTCCTGCCCTTCAGGTATCTCTGCACTCCTGTCTGACTGCCTTCTCCTGAACCACGGTATGCATACTTCCCATTGACTGTGCTGTGTATTGCATACCTTGCTGGACTGTGTTGGTTCTCCTCTGGAGTGTACTATCCGCTGAGTCTATTGCCATCATTGACTGTGTTGGTTCTCCTCTGGAGTGTACTATCCGCTGAGTCTATTGCCATCATTGACTGTGTTGGTTCTCCTCTGGAGTGTACTATCTGCTGACTCTACTGCCATCATTGACTGTGTTATCTTATGCCGGATTACTTCAAGAGACTTTCTATATTGGCAGTGTTGTTCAGTCATTTATACATTTATATTGTGCATATTACTGTGGATCAAAGTCAAGGTGCCCGTGTATATATTGTGTTGCAGTCTCTCCCCGTGCACCTCCTCACATATATATTCAGTAGTACAACTTGCTAGTGGCAGACCACTGACTCCTGTTTACAGTTTCACCTGTTCCAGTATCCTCTCACATAGCAGTGGTACAACTTGCTAACGCAGACCACTGACTCCCCGGATACCTCCACTTGGATTCCATTCCTTCACTCAGACAGCGGTACAACTTGCTATCCGCAGACCGCTGACTCTCATCACCTCCTCGTTTCTGTTGGACATTCCTCCTCACTATAGCAGTGGTACAACTTGCTACCGCAGACCACTGACTACCTTCACGTGTCCTTTGTCCATACAGTTCCTCGTGTATTACTACCTCCATATTGCCAGTGCTGCTAGTCATAGACTTTCCTGAGCATCTCATCATCTGCTTTTCCTGTTCCGTGATCACCCTGCTACCAGAGTACCATATTACCACCTATACTGCTCTGGTAAGCCTATCACCTGGTGATCCCTGGGTAAAGACTCCTAGTGCCCGTGACACAGGGAAAGTTTTGTGTTTCCTGGCCGTCTGAGGACATCCGCATGTCGCTTACACCGACACCTAGCCATGGAGGCTACAGCCCTGTTCAATCACTGCGCATCATTTCAACAAGTTTTATCCTTCTTTAAAGATGTTATGCGGTTATTTATGTAGAATTTCACCCCCGACCAATTCCGATCTTTCAGTATGGATGGTTCAGCCATGAGTCACGCAACACAGTCTCGCTTTCTGGACACCCGGCATGTCTATGTTTCTCCACAGCCTGGACCTCCTCTCTGTCCCAGGATTTCCTCCGCACTTCTTTGCAACCTGAAAGGAAGTAGAGTGGTCCATTATGGCTCGGAAAAATACAGAGAAGGCAAAGTTCTTCTCCCTAGCTACACCCACCTGTGGAAGCCAAGGCTGGGCACTGGTCCCGTGCTGCCAGGTCCATACACTGCCTCTCTTCTGACGTGGAAGTGTCTACCAAACGCTTGGCCACTTGTCCCTCTGTCACGGGGGATTGCTCATCATCCCACATTTCGCTCTGTAGCTGGACCGGTTCTGAAAGGAAACAGATATGTAAATGACCAAGGTAAAAGTCAAAAGCATACATCAGACACCAGATTTTCCACTTACCGTCTGGATCAATGTACATCTCGTCCAAATTCTTGCCTTTGAATTTGGCCAGTCTGCCACTCTCAAGAGCCATTAGCGGTTTGCTGATCTTGGCGAGTTGGAGGGTACCTTCTGGGAGGTTGTAATATTGCCGGTGCACCCTGATGTCGTGCCCAAGGAAGTCGTCTGCCAACTGATCCAGTTCTGTGTCGTTTAGGTTAAGGAACTTCGAGAGAGTGGCAATGTGCTTTTGAAGCTTCGTGGAAGACAGCGTGTGGGAATGCTTGGCCCCACACTCTCGGGCAAACAGTCGTATACAATCGGAGCCTCTGAAGTGTGACAAGGCCGCTGGTCTGGTGAACATGTAGACATTTTGGCTATCCACTCCATATTTGTTACGCTTTTCTGCGAGAAGTTCCATTGCAGCTTCCATGGCTGTTGTCAGCAGGATGGGGACTTTTTTCCCTCTTTTTCCTCGGATTTCAATGTGAGTGAAGTCCCGGAAGAGTTTCCTCTCAACCTCGGAAAGCACTAGGGACACATCTTTGTGGAGATCTGAAGTATCACTTGAGGAGAAGGTAATCAGCAAGATTTTTGAAACTTCCCCTTTCCTTCTTCGATTGAACAAGATCACTTGTGCCAGGGTGACTTTTGCAAGTAGTGCCCAGTGGTTAACCGTATGCTTGGTGGATAGACCACTTCGGTAGGCTTGCTGCTTCTCATCGAGGTACAAGTGCATCTTTTTCACATCTTCCGTGAAAGGGAAAGAGCTGAGGCATGTTCCACTTGGACTCTTTAAGAGTTTTCAAGGCAGTCGATGAAATCAACTCGTTCCATCTCGCCTCATATATCTTCCTGAAATTTGGCGATATGACATACGGAATGACATACACCCATATACCAGCCTGCTTCCACCACTGGTGCTATAGAAATAAAACCTAATATTATTAGTAGTAATTACAATAATAATAATAATAATATTAATAATAATAATGTGTGCACAGAAGACGGAGTATAATATACAAAGCATAGAAAATACAATGAAAGAGGAAAGTCCTCCGCCTGACCCTCTGTGTCCTTTACTTCTACAGCAGAAACACTGACACATCTGTATAATGGATTAAAGAGAATCATGACCTAGCTATATAAATGTCTCCAATCTTTACTTCATTTCCAAGGACATTTTTATGTGAAGTTTTATATTTCAATCCCACAGTACATAATATGGCCATAAAACACCATCAATATTTTGCTAATATAATGATAATATACACTGTGTGACCAAAGAAATGTGCTTAAAGCTACAGGTCCGGATGTGCGAGTCTAATAACGGAGCTGCCTAATACATTGTCTTTCCTTGATATTTGTCCCCTGATTCTCATAATACTTGTTGTAATGGTCGTTCTACTGTCTGCGCAGAGCGTGTTAGACTAGATGGATCCCTGGACAGAACCAACCTCACTACACAATCTGCCCATTGTCTCTTCTAACTATGTAATTTTTTTGAACAGCGCTCTACGCCATGTGTTCTTTCATCACATGCTGCATTAAAAGCAAAGGATCAGAAGCCAGAATCGTCTCTTGGTGGGTTCCGGAGCCGCTATGTTTACCAAACGTAGCTGATTGAGTATGGGTGTGCAGCAGCTTACTGATTAAACAGTTATATATATAGTGCAGGCACTTCCAATAGGAGAAGATGTTGACAAATACCGTATTTCCCCATGTATAAGATGCACTTTGTTTAAAAAAAAATTGGGTCTATGTTGCTCCTATAAAAAAGATCAAGAATACTGTGGCTCAAGAAGCGCAAATCAATATTGGTTCTAACCCTATTGCTAATTCTGCCTTACCATGTCAGATGCTTCCTCTGTCCGGTAAAGTCTTGTTTCTTCTGTCCGTTCTGATCCCGATATTGGAAAGTCGCTTACCGTCCACTTCCCGATGACCAGATGTGGTGCGTGAAACACAGTTCTAACGCACACTTCCAGTTTCCGCTTTTGGCTTAAATGAGGTAATTTCAAAACCCTACGCATTTCGTCCAATCCATTGGACATGTATATTATATATACAATATACAGTAATAGACTATAATACTATAGTCTTATATTATTGTTGTGTTTATTCCAAACTCTAAAGCACTGCGGAATATCATGGCGTTATACAAAGAAAAGTTAAGAATACAATAATAATACACCCCATGAGTCAGCGGGCTTCACAGTTCTGCAAATGTGTTTCTGATGAGAGTGGAAATAAGACCACTCAGCGTTTACAGTTCTGGAATGACCTCAGCAGCTACACGAAAAGATAAATCATCCAGCGTTGACCAACCTGAGAAATTGGATTAAATCCTTCATCTTTGTACTAAGATTGATTGACAGACGCTGGAACGCCACCAGGAATTTAAATCTCCCAGCAGACAGTAGATACAGCTATAAAGGCATTGCTCTAGAGTCACTGACAATTCTAGAAGAAGCATTTTTGATTTATACATTCTGACCTTGCAAACATAGATCTTTTCCCAAACAAAAAACAGACACAAACTATTCATTTCAAGTAAAAAACAATTAACTCACAAAGCGGATTTTTGTTATCACCGGCAAAAAGTGACTCCAGGTTGAAGTAGAGAAAAAATGAATTTTGGAGATTTGAAAATTGAAAGCCAGCTTACAAGTTTAACGAGTTGAGTAACTATTTGATCAATATAACTGTATGGGCAGCATCTTAAAATATTTGGAGTCAGAAATTAACTTTAGGTGTTGTGTTCATCATTTAGGAAATTAATAATCACGGGCTGCTTAGGTGTATAGACTCACAATATTTATAGGTCATCCACTACTTACTGTCTTAAGCTCAGTTGCTGCTTGTCTGGATCCTGGAATGTTGGGGCCTTGTTTGGAATGAGGATTTGAACATAATATACAGAAAGCCGAGCAATCAGTGCACACTCTAAGACTTCCTACACCCCCTAACCAGCACCGACATTAAATAAAAAACACATATGTTTAATAATTAAGCTTCCCTCCCTGCAACCAGCCCTGACATTAAATTAATATCATTCATATTTAATAAATAGACCTATATCCCCATAACCAGCCCCAACATTAAATTCATAGCATTCACCTTCAGATCTACTTTCCCCTTAATAGCCCTGACATTAAATTAATAGTATCCACATTTAATAAATGACCCTTCTTGTTCCTAAACCCAGCCACATGTTCAATTAATAGCCCCAAAAATACCCCATCATTAAATTAATAGTTCCATTACTCCACTTTAAATGAATGAATAGCCCCATTAATAAATTAAATAATCCCCACCACCAAATAAATAGTCCCCACCAATAAATTAATGCACCATGCACCATAACATGACTAACCCCACACTCACCCTACCATTAAACTAGCAGCTCACACTCTCAGCCACATTACATTAAAAGCCCCTTCCCAGCCACCACATTTACAGGAGCTGTAGCTTGCTTTCTTCACATATACTATTAGCGTTGGGTGAGAGATGGGCAGGTACACAAAACAGTGGAGATAAGAGAGGTGTCATGATCTGCCTACAGCGTATGCATTACATGCTGCTTTGCATGGCAGCTCCTGCCTTTTTGTCATTCTATTATTTGTATTTCTATTTTGTGTTCCAGCAGTACCTCTTTTCCCCAGAGGTGCTGCTATTGTGCATTATTCTTGTGCTTAAGGAGTTAACCTGTATGTTCACTAATTATCTCATGCACCTGGGTGTGTCTCATTCCCCTTATATATACCTGTTCCTCCCAGCAGTCATTGCTGGTTATTGTTGTCATCCTGATGTCATATCCTGTGGTTCCACCTTGTGATTCTTTCTCCTACCCTGCTCCTGTGATTGTATGCTGCATTGGGATATATCTCAGCATACTATCTGCTGACCTGTTCCTTATTTGTACCTGGGACTTATCCGTGTATTTCCCTGTGCATGCTGTCTGGAATATTACCTCACCTCCTATTTACCTGCATCAGCTGTATATCTGGTAAACTCTGCAAGATATTATCTCATCAACTGTTCACCAGCAATAAACATTGTTTGTTTTCTCCACCTATCCATGACTCCTCAGCTGTATTTCTACTCTGATTCGTGACAGTATAACCAGCCCAAAAAACAGCTTTGGAGTCAGGTGAAAGTTTTGTTTTATTCTGGGACCTTTTTTTTGCTGCAATCAAGTTTTCATTTGTCTTTTGCAACATGTCTGTTTTACCAATCATGGAATTGCCCCTGCTACAAACCTTACAAATGGACATTATATTGTTGCGCTCCCAGCTGGCCGGATTTTCCGCTTTGCTTTTGGACCCACTCAGGAGACTATCAGAGACGGTTTCACTGAAATCAAATGCTGTTGATTTGACCCAGCCAACTCTGTCTGCTGCTGAATCCGTGCCGCCAACACCTTGCAATAATACCATGTCAAATTTGCATTTAACTAACAACTGCAGTTTAACTAATGCCCGGTTCACAAGTGGGCCACGCCCCCATCTGACCGAAGTGGAGCGACAGCGCAGAGTAACCAACAAACTGTGTCTCTACTGTGCCAGCAATGCACATTTCTTGCAGGACTGTCCTATCCGTAGACCACGTCAGCTTACTGAACCATCTCCTGTTGTTTCCTCTCGGCACTCCAAATCTGTTTATGCTCCAGCATTCCTGTCCTCTGCGAAGAGACCCAATCTGCCAGCTCCAGCCGCCTGTCCTGAGGCACCCATTCCCTCTGTCTCCTGTGCCGAGGTGCCAGCCTCTGTCTCCTGTGCCGAGGTGCCAGCCTCTGTCTCCTGTGCCGAGGTGCCAGCCTCTGTCTCCTGTGCCGAGGTGCCAGCCTCTGTCTCCTGTGCCGAGGTGCCAGCCTCTGTCTCCTGTGCCGAGGTGCCAGCCTCTGTCTCCTGTGCCGAGGTGCCAGCCTCTGTCTCCTGTGCCGAGGTGCCAGCCTCTGTCTCCTGTGCCGAGGTGCCAGCCTCTGTCTCCTGTGCCGAGGTGCCAGCCTCTGTCTCCTGTGCCGAGGTGCCAGCCTCTGTCTCCTGTGCCGAGGTGCCAGCCACTGTCTCCTGTGCCGAGGTGCCAGCCTCTGCCTCCAGCTCTGAGGTCACATCATCTGCCTCCAGCTCTGAGGTCACATCATCTGCCTCCAGCTCTGAGGTCACATCATCTGCCTCCAGCTCTGAGGTCACATCATCTGCCTCCAGCTCTGAGGTCACATCATCTGCCTCCAGCTCTGAGGTCACATCATCTGCCTCCAGCTCTGAGGTCACATCATCTGCCTCCAGCTCTGAGGTCACATCATCTGCCTCCAGCTCTGAGGTCACATCATCTGCCTCCAGCTCTGAGGTCACATCATCTGCCTCCAGCTTGGAGCCTGCTGCCTCTGTGTCCGGTTCCGAGTCTCCTGCCTCTGTGTCCGGTTCCGAGTCTCCTGCCTCTGTGTCCGGTTCCGAGTCTCCTGCCTCTGTGTCCGGTTCCGAGTCTCCTGCCTCTGTGTCCGGTTCCGAGTCTCCTGCCTCTGTGTCCGGTTCCGAGTCTCCTGCCTCTGTGTCCGGTTCCGAGTCTCCTGCCTCTGTGTCCGGTTCCGAGTCTCCTGCCTCTGTGTCCGGTTCCGAGTCTCCTGCCTCTGTGTCCGGTTCCGAGTCTCCTGCCACTGTGTCCGGTTCCGAGTCTCCTGCCACTGTGTCCGGTTCCGAGTCTCCTGCCACTGTGTCCAGTTTTGAGTCTTCAGCCGCTGTCTCTGCTCCTGAGCTCCAGTCTGCTCCAGAGGGGGCGCTGCCCTTCCAGTCTGCTCCAGAGGGGGCGCTGCCCTTCCAGTCTGCTCCAGAGGGGGCGCTGCCCTTCCAGTCTGCTCCAGAGGGGGCGCTGCCCTTCCAGTCTGCTCCAGAGGGGGCGCTGCCCTTCCAGTCTGCTCCAGAGGGGGCGCTGCCCTTCCAGTCTGCTCCAGAGGGGGCGCTGCCCTTCCAGTCTGCTCCAGAGGGGGCGCTGCCCTTCCAGTCTGCTCCAGAGGGGGCGCTGCCCTTTCAGTCTGCTCCAGAGGGGGCGCTGCCCTTCCAGTCTGCTCCAGAGGGGGCGCTGCCCTTCCAGTCTGCTCCAGAGGGGGCGCTGCCCTTACCGTCTGCTCCAGAGGGGGCGCTGCTCTTACAGTCTGCTCCAGAGGGGGCGCTGCCCTTACCGTCTGCTCCAGAGGGGGCGCTGCCCTTATCGACTGTTCCAGAGGGGGCGCTGCTCTTACAGTCTGCTCCAGAGGGGGTTCTGTCCCTCCAGCCCGAGTTGCCAGTCCATGCGGTCCAGCCCGAGTTGCCAGTCCATGCGGTCCAGCCCGAGTTGCCAGTCCATGCGGTCCAGCCCGAGTTGCCAGTCCATGCGGTCCAGCCCGAGTTGCCAGTCCATGCGGTCCAGCCCGAGTTGCCAGTCCATGCGGTCCAGCCCGAGTTGCCAGTCCATGCGGTCCAGCCCGAGTTGCCAGTCCATGCGGTTCAGCCCGAGTTACCACTAAGTGCTGTCTGCCCTCAGGCTTCTCAAAGTGCTGTCTGCCCTCAGGCTTCTCAAAGTGCTGTCTGCCCTCAGGCTTCTCAAAGTGCTGTCTGCCCTCAGGCTTCTCAAAGCGCTGTCTGCCCTCAGGCTTCTCAAAGCGCTGTCTGCCCTCAGGCTTCTCAAAGCGCTGTCTGCCCTCAGGCTTCTCACAGCGCTGTCTGCCCTCAGGCTTCTCAAAGCGCTGTCCCTGGCAAGCCTTCTGCCCAGTCCGGGCCTGCTGGCAAGCCTTCTGCCCAGTCCGGGCCTGCTGGCAAGCCTTCTGCCCAGTCCGGGCCTGCTGGCAAGCCTTCTGCCCAGTCCGGGCCTGCTGACAAGCCTTCTGCCCAGTCCGGGCCTGCTCCCAAGTCTGCCGCCCAGTCCGGGCCTGCTCCCAAGTCTGCCGCCCAGTCCGGGCCTGCTCCCAAGTCTGCCGCCCAGTCCGGGCCTGCTCCCAAGTCTGCCGCCCAGTCCGGGCCTGCTCCCAAGTCTGCCGCCCAGTCCGGGCCTGCTCCCAAGTCTGCCGCCCAGTCCGGGCCTGCTGTCAAGCCTGCCACCCAGTCCGGGTCTCCTGTCAAGCCTGCTGCCAAGTCCGAACCATCCGTTGCCAAGGGTGCCAAGTGTGAGCTGTCATCTACCTTTGAGGGGCACCTTTCTCAATTTAGTGCTCTACTGAGGTTTTGTGCTTCTTATTTCCCCTCAGTACCTAGCCTTGCCAGTGACCCAAAGAGGCAAGTTTTGTTTTTGTTAACACATTTTAGAGGAGAGGCTATGGAATGGGCAAACCCTTTTGTTGAGTCTGATCACCCCATTCTTTCTGACTTACAACTATTTGTCGAGGCAGTGATCAACAAGTTTTCACCAACACCTCCCGCTATGCCTTGTTACGGGGCCTCTGTATTGTCAGCAGGTCCACCCATCTCACCTGCCCTAGAGATTTCTTTGGGCTCCACCCAATTGGTTCAAACTGCTGTTCCAGGGAATTCTCGCAAAAAGAAAAAGCGAAAGAAGAGAGCAAGGTCTACAGAGCTTGAACTGGCAGCTGGCATAGTCTCCTTTGCCCATCCACCCATGGACGAGGACTTTTCTGCCGGGCCCCCAATTCTGGACTATGATTCCGATGAATTCAGACATTTTTGGTAATTGGGCGTCTGGAATCCGCCCTTAAGGGAGGGGATACTGTCATGATCTGCCTACAGCGTATGCATTACATGCTGCTTTGCATGGCAGCTCCTGCCTTTTTGTCATTCTATTATTTGTATTTCTATTTTGTGTTCCAGCAGTACCTCTTTTCCCCAGAGGTGCTGCTATTGTGCATTATTCTTGTGCTTAAGGAGTTAACCTGTATGTTCACTAATTATCTCATGCACCTGGGTGTGTCTCATTCCCCTTATATATACCTGTTCCTCCCAGCAGTCATTGCTGGTTATTGTTGTCATCCTGATGTCATATCCTGTGGTTCCACCTTGTGATTCTTTCTCCTACCCTGCTCCTGTGATTGTATGCTGCATTGGGATCTATCTCAGCATACTATCTGCTGACCTGTTCCTTATTTGTACCTGGGACTTATCCGTGTATTTCCCTGTGCATGCTGTCTGGAATATTACCTCACCTCCTATTTACCTGCATCAGCTGTATATCTGGTAAACTCTGCAAGATATTATCTCATCAACTGTTCACCAGCAATAAACATTGTTTGTTTTCTCCACCTATCCATGACTCCTCAGCTGTATTTCTACTCTGATTCGTGACAAGAGGACAGGATCTGGACAGTCATCAGTCGTCTGCTGTAAATTTGCTGGTCCTTGGGGGAGGGATCAGCACCAGGAAGTGTAGTGTCCCTCGGCCTATGCCCTCAAGAACCGCATCCTCGTGGTGAGGAGGGGAGATTTTGGGAAACCAAACCCCCCTTAGTACCCACTGGCTCTACATTAAATGTCAGTGACACTGCGTGTCAAACACAATCACATTTGTCATTTGGTAATCAACGAGTGCTTGCACTTACATTTAAGGGGCTCAATGGAAAATACGCTGTTGACCTCATTAAATGGAGCAGGCAGCATTGAAAAATGATGCTGCAATGCAAATGATAGTGGGTATGGGGTCACTGGGCGAAATGCGTTTCATTCCCTTACCCACTTACATGCTATTTACAAATATCACTGATGTCCTGACTCTTGGAGCAGCAAATAACCCTTGTCAAGTCTGAAGGGTGTAAACGTGCACTAAAATTATAACAACCCATCAGCTTTTATCTGAATCTATCTCATAGGCAATGTGTTAGGAATGGAACCGCCTTGGAGGGGCCAGGAATGTAGTTGCGGGATCAGAGCTTTTAAATGCCAACTCGGGTGGCATCCTTATGGAAGTATATGAGTATGTGGGTGTGTACAGCATGGCTTTTGTTGCAGGGGCAAAATGGCGCGATTCGCCATGCCCCACCCAGAGGGGAGGTGAAAAAAGTTGGTAAGTACGCCCCACAATGCAGCGCACATACTGCTTTGTGGGTTTCTACCATTGGATTCCCCCAACCGATGGGCCCTTAATGCCCCAGTCCGACACTGGTTGCGCTGTGAGAACACAGGAGTTGGAGATCAGTGTCAGATTATTGTGCAGTAAGATTCAGGAGACGGCGAGTAAACACGCGAAGAAGAAAAAAATAATACACTCATCTTGCAGACGTAATTAGGTAGGAAATTACTCAGACTTTTAAGGTGACAGTTTTCACAAACGTATTGTTTACAGCGATTTTATCTTCTCAAAACATCTTGTATAACTGTAAAATTACTTTCGGTTATTCAATAATCAAAAGCCTGACAGAGCAGCTAGATTGCAGCCAGTAAGACGGAGTCTTTATTGATGTAGAAATGGAATTATAACATACAAGACATTGACGGCAGAATAATGTAATGTCACAGGATATAAGACGTGGCTGACAAATTTGTGCATGTAAGTTGTAGTTCATGTAGGATCCCTGTGGAGCAATTCCTCAGGAATCAGACATTGATTGATGTGTTGGTAAAGAGATAAATGAATGGAGGGTAGATTGTACAGAAACAGCACTTTCTACCACTAATGTTAGTGCTGCCACCTGCAGGATTCTAAGTCTGCCCCATCATACATTCTATATAATGAGTTATAGAATGTGATTGGTTGCTATGGGCAACCCCTCCAATTATCCGTTTTAGTAAATCTCTTACTCTGAAACTGTTAATTAACCTTGGCACAAAAAAAATGAGCCCCCTGTAAATAATGCAATAGCCTTTTATGCACCAAGCATTTTGTAGAACTAAGTTCTATGTCAGTACAAAGCAGGTAATGTCTATGTGCATAGAAAATGCTTTTAAACCCAAGGCACATCACAACTGCAGATCGAGCCCGTTTTAGATTCAGTGAGGTCGCGTGTCTGGGTCTGGCCGGTGGCCTCAGATATTTATTTAATTACGGAAGGGTTGCGGGTCAGTGTAATAGAGTATAACCTCTGCAACTCCTGGCTTCTATGCATAGATAATCAAGATAAATGCAGGAAAGATTAACAACATGACAGGATCACAGCCCAGCTCTGAAAACAGCTATAAATTCCAACATTCTGTTGAGCAATGTTCATATCATTATTAACTAGCAAAAAAATATTTCAGTTACACTGGGATTCAAGCAGTTTAGTAGGTGATGTGGCATTGGGGTGAAACAATATTTGTCCACTCTTCTGGAATATCCGGGAGACTCCCGAATTCTGGCTAGGTCTCACAGACTGCCGAGAGAGCAGGCCGTTCTCCTGCATCCTGCATGGAAGTGGAACCTCCATGATGCGATTCCCGTACCACGCCCCCTTCTGCCCTCAGGCTTCACCTCCCCTCTGGGATCTCCTGAAGGGGAGGTGTAAGAATTTGGTAAGTATGGGTAAAACCTGTTACGCTTTTTATTTTTCTAATATTTGCAGTTGCTCTCGTTCATGCGTACCAATTTCCTGACTCTCCCCTCCGGAAGATCTCGGACTGGAGGTCACGTGGCCAGTGTGCCTTGGTGTGACGCCGCGAGTCGCATCATTATGACCCTGCAGGGAAATGTCACGATGAAGTCATTGAAGTTCCCGTTCCACCCGCTTCTCTAGGGAGTTGGCAGATTGTGAAAGGGCAGCCTGTTCTCCGGGAGCGGTACCCGTAACCCGGGAATCTCTTGTACATTTGTGAGAGAGTACAGTATGCTCTTGTATCATCATCATCATTTATTTATTTATATAGCGCCACTAATTCCGCAGCACTGTACAGAGAACTCACTCACATCAGTCCCTGCCCCATTAGAGCTTACAGTCTAAATTCCTCAACACACACACACACACACAGACTAGGGTCAATTTGATATCAGCCAATTAACCTACCAGTATGTTTTTGGAGTGTGTTAGGAAACCGGAGCACCCAGAGGAAACCCACGCAAACACGGCGAGAACATACAAACTCCACACAGATCAGGCCATGGTCGGGAATCGAACTCATGACCTCAGTGCTGTAAGGCAGAAGTGCTAACCACTGAGCCACCGTACGTAATGTTTGAACCCGCTAGATGGACATACTTGTTTTATAGGAAATGAATTACACATCCAAATTTTTTTTGCATCCAACAGACCTCCAATATGACGAACCATCAGTAGACAAGAAGTTGTAACTTAAATTTTTGTACATATAGATTTGTATCAGATACCTTGTTACTAATGGGGATTAAAGAGGCTCCACACCTAAAACAAAAGTATAAGAGGGGGAATTCAATTAGATGTGATTTATTTTTTTCTGCCGCGTAGACTGTTTTTTTTTCGTGTATTTTTTCCATTTTCCAATGCAATTCTTTTCACATAATTTAATTTACCATTTAGCAAGGTGATTTTTTTTAAAAAAATATCTCTTTGCGCCTGAGTTTTACTTCTATTAATAGTATAGGCAGAATCTGTTCAATTATACAACATTTCGCTTTAACACGTGGATTTCAACCAGGCCCGTTAGGCAAGGTTAGGCACTTGCCTAGGGCGCCGGGCTCTGGAGGGCGCCACAGAATTAAAATGACATTAAAACTGTGCGGCGACCGCTGACCATACCTTCCACGGCCGCCGCACAGCTTCAGATAGATCCAAGGAGAGGGGGGAGGGGCTATGGATCACCACCGCCGCCCTCCCCTCCAACAGCTGATGGGGCGCTCCGTCTCCTCCCCTCACTGACTGTTGGGCGTGACATCATTATCACGGCCCGACAGTGTCAGTGAGTGGAGGGGAGGAGACGGAGCAGAGAGGAGCAGCTTTATGGAGGCAAGTTAAGGTAAGGAAAGATGGGGAAGGGGGGCCGTGATTTTGAAAGTGTGGCGGGCGGGGCGGGGATTTTGAAAGTGTGCCTTTGGGCGGATTTTGAAAGGCCGCCAAGGACCTTAGCACCGGCACTGATTTCAACTGTAACATCCCCTGTTTTTAGGGTAATTAGTATCAGACTGAGTTGTTACAAAAGAAATCGTGTTTCAGGTTACAACTTATACATTATATTTACTGATTATTTCACCTATGTCCACCGGATCTGACTTCACACATTTCTAAGGTAAACTTAATTTAACCCAAGGTTTATAAAAAATATAAAATATATGAAAATAATGTTAATCTGGAATGTATAAATATATAAAAATATAGGTTAACATCATCCTAAAAGGAATCACAGTGATTGATAGGATTAATTAATTGTTTGTACTTGTATTGTGTAGTTTTACGTTTCATTAGTTTTTACAGTCTTTATGATTAAAATTGTAATTTGTTATCAAGAGGATTTACAGAGTTAATAGACTGTAATCAGTGATTGGATTTCCCACTGTTATCTAAGAAAGTGTATGTTCCCATTAAAATATTATAAACAGACATTAATTTCCCTCTGACCAGTTAGAAATGCAGACAGATTGATATTTTATAGATTTAACTAAGTTGATCATGTGACCGATTACATATTTAAAGGCTTCTGTGATGTCATTGCAGCTTTAGTATAAGAGCCTGTGCTCGTCACAGACCAGTTAGCTATCCAGTGTCTGGGAACACATGTGCATTATATAACTTCACTTTATGTCTTTGACAATTTTATATGTGTGCCTTTCTCTCTAACTGTTTCCTCATATGTGCCTCTGTCCCCTTCTTAGTGTGTGTGTCCAACTTTGTATGTGTACCAATTTCACCCCATCTGTCTCTTTCTCCCCAATTTTGTATGTGTACCTTTGTTTCTGTTTCAACGTGTGCGTCTTTGTCCCCCCTTTATGTGTGCCCTCTGTGCCCAGCTTTAGGTGTGCCCTCTGTCCCCCCTTTATGTATGCCCTCTGTCACCAACTTTATGTGTGCCCTCTGTCCTCCCTTTTATGTGTGTGCTCTGTCCCCCCTTTATGTGTGCCCTCTGTCCCCCACTTTATGTGCGCCCTCTGTCACCCCTTTATGTGCGCCCTCTGTCCCCCCCTTTATGTGTGCCCTCTGTCCAACCCCCTTTATGTGTGCCCTCTGTCCCCCCCCTATATGTGTGTGCTCTGTCCCCCTTTATGTGTGCCCTCTGTCCTCCCTTTTATGTGTGTGCTCTGTCCCCCCTTTATGTGTGCCCTCTGTACCCCACTTTATGTGCGCCCTCTGTCACCCCTTTATGTGCGCCCTCTGTCCCCCCCTTTATGTGTGCCCTCTGTCCAACCCCCTTTATGTGTGCCCTCTGTCCCCCCCCTATATGTGTGTGCTCTGTCCCCCTTTATGTGTGCCCTCTGTCCTCCCCTTTATGAGTGCGCTCTGTCCCCCCTTTATGTGTGCCCTCTGTCCCCCCTTTATGTATGCCCTCTGTCCCCCACTTTATGTGTGCGCTCTGTCTTCCCTTTTATGTGTGTGCTCTGTCACCCCTTTATTTGTGCCCTCTGTACCCCACTTTATGTGTGCCCTCTGTCCCCCACTTTATGTGTGCCCTCTGTCCCTCCCTTTACATGTGCCCTCTGTCCCCCCCTTTATGTGTGTCCTCTGTCCCCCCTTTATGTGTGCCCTCTGTCCCCCACTTTATGTGTGCCCTCTGTCCCCCCTTTTATGTGTGTGCTCTGTCACCCCTTTATTTGTGCCCTCTGTGCCCTCTGTACACCACTTTATGTGTGCCCTCTGTCCCCCACTTTATGTGTACCCTCTGTCCCCACTTTTATGTGTGTGCTGTCCCCCCTTTTATGTGTGCCCTCTGTCCCCCCTTTTATGTGTGCCCTCTGTCCTATCTGTTATGTGTGTGCCCTTTGTCCACCCTTTATGTGTGCACTCTGCCCCCCCCTTTATGTGTGTGCTCTGTCCCCCCTTTATGTGTGCCCTCTGTCCCCCCCCTATATGTGTGTGCTCTGTCCCCCTTTATGTGTGCCCTCTGTCCTCCCCTTTATGAGTGCGCTCTGTCCCCCCTTTATGTGTGCCCTCTGTCCCCCCTTTATGTATGCCCTCTGTCCCCCACTTTATGTGTGCGCTCTGTCTTCCCTTTTATGTGTGTGCTCTGTCACCCCTTTATTTGTGCCCTCTGTACCCCACTTTATGTGTGCCCTCTGTCCCCCACTTTATGTGTGCCCTCTGTCCCTCCCTTTACATGTGCCCTCTGTCCCCCCCTTTATGTGTGTCCTCTGTCCCCCCTTTATGTGTGCCCTCTGTCCCCCACTTTATGTGTGCCCTCTGTCCCCCCTTTTATGTGTGTGCTCTGTCACCCCTTTATTTGTGCCCTCTGTGCCCTCTGTACCCCACTTTATGTGTGCCCTCTGTCCCCCACTTTATGTGTACCCTCTGTCCCCACTTTTATGTGTGTGCTGTCCCCCCTTTTATGTGTGCCCTCTGTCCCCCCTTTTATGTGTGCCCTCTGTCCTATCTGTTATGTGTGTGCCCTTTGTCCACCCTTTATGTGTGCACTCTGCCCCCCCCTTTATGTGTGTGCTCTGTCCCCCCTTTATGTGTGCCCTCTGTCCTACCTGTTATGTGTGCGCTCTGTCCCCCCTTTATTTGTGCCCTCTGCCCCCCTTTTATGTGTGCCCTCTGCCCCCCCTTTATGTGTGTGCTCTTTCCCCCCTTTATGTGTGTGCTCTGTCCCCCCTTTATGTGTG
Source organism: Mixophyes fleayi (assembly GCF_038048845.1). Classification (NCBI taxonomy): domain Eukaryota; kingdom Metazoa; phylum Chordata; class Amphibia; order Anura; family Limnodynastidae; genus Mixophyes; species Mixophyes fleayi. The sequence goes on from NC_134407.1 coordinate 16,964,519, forward strand.
CCCTCTGTTCTACCTGTTATGTGTGTGCTCTTTCCCCCCTTTATGAGTGCCCTCTGCCCCCCCTTTATGTGTGCGCTCTGTCCCCCCTTTATGAGTGCCCTCTGTCCCCTCTTTTATGTGTGCCCTCTGTCCTACCTGTTATGTGTGTCTGTCTCTGTCTCCAATTTTGTTTGTGTACCAATTTCTCCCCATCTGTCTCTGTCTCCCCCTGTGTGTTTCTCTCTACCCGCACCCGCCAATTGTTTGTGTGTCTCTGTCTCCACATTATGGGTCCTTGCGGATGAACAGAGGAACAACCCTGTCCAACAGCACATAAGGAAGGCAGGTAAGTACAATTTTCTGATTTTAATAATTTTTGCTGAGTGTCTCAATAGTAAACTTTGTTTACATAATATGTCTTATTCATCATGGTCAAAACGCACTAAGGGGTCAATTTATTAAAGACTAAAAAACACTTTAATAAATCAACAGGGCTTTATCACGCTTCACAGGTTTATTCCCAGCAACCATACAGAATGCCTTGCCCTGGGGAAGCCCGTGTTACAAGTATCATGGCAGTACCAGCGCTATACCTGTTCTGTTACTGGCGTCTCAGGCTTTGACTCCATTGGGTGCTAACCCTGCTTACTTTGCGTTGGCCCCTCCTACTTTGTGTTGCCTCCCTACAGTTGTTTTGGTCCCGCCTACATGAGGCCACTTTCAGAATTTTTCCTAGGGCCACTTTATGATTCCAATACTTCCCTGATTTCTTGGCATCTTACTATGCCAAGTTGCAGGACACATGGAGTAGGTTCCCACTACACCTCAAGTTGAAAAATAAAAGTTAATGAGAAAAATGAAAAACAAAACATATGTAATAAATAAAACAGTACAAAAATCTAAAAAAAAAAAAATTGCTAGTGTCTCCCCAATGCCTCAAGAACGAACATCATGCACTGACGCAAAAACGAATGCCACAAAGAATAAACCAGGGACAACAGGTGGAAACCCTCCAAATTTTGCCTGCTGACCCTAACAGCTTGGGCAACACAGTACATTTCCCTTTTTTTTACTGGCTTTCCCCATTTAATGCCCATAAAATAACAATATACCCCCTCTAGTATGTTACACAAAGAAATCCCTCTACCCTTGAAAAACTCCCATATACAGGCCAGAAACACATTGGTATTTGTGTTGCTCATATCATCAGTAAAAAAATTGGTACAAAATGAATTACACATGCAACTTTTTAATTTCCATGATGAAACTCCAATATGACAAAGTGTCTTGTAGACGAGAACTTAAAAGAATGTAAATGTAGATTTGTCTCAGATATCTTTTTATTAATGGCGGATTAAAGTGGCTCTACACCTAAAGCCATATCTAAGTACTGCTTGTAACTAAGACACCCAAATGATTACCTGGCTACCAGCATTCCAGGACCCCTGAACATTCCATACATTTCTGCAACAATGGTATTTCCTCTTCCTCAGCAAAAGCCTGACCTCCTGTCTCTTCACTGAAACTACTAACTAAATTCTCCCGATCCTTAATCTATCCAATGTATCCCCTGTACTTCTCTGTACACCCCCCAGTCAGAACCATCTATCCCGAATCATCGTTACACTATTGTTCTTGCACACAACACACCATGTAAATGTTTATATATGGTGTTAGATTAAACATTTCTACCCCACTAGATTTTTATTTCCTACCCCAACCTCCTCCCCATCACTGCAGAACTCCATCAGCTTTACCGTTACCATTTCATGTCTCCGCTACACAAAATAAATAATTGTATTAGTATTTAAAGATATTCATTGTATTTTTTAAGTGATAAATAGGAAATAGTCCTCCCCCTATCTTCCACCCTACGCACATCTATGCCCGGTGGGAAGGTTTAGTACTTGGATGCAGTGGGTTCTATTTCAATCTCTGCACACGCGGTGTAATATATTGGTCCTATGTAAATAAAAAGACATAATAACCACCATAAACCTGATTACGGTACCTTCACATGATGTTATAGTAACATTTATATGTAGCGCTGTGTAATAAGCCTCCGTAAGATGAAAATACGCCCTATGGAGAAGCATTACAAATGGAATTGGATTTTTCCATTACCGTAAAATGTTTTTTTCAATATAAATATTGCATTGTACCTGTCAACTGAAGAACCATATTTGCTTCTATAAAATATCTGAAAAACTGATTTGTCCTCACAAAAGTAATTTCTGGGAACACACATTAGAATCTTATCATCATCCTCAAAGAAAATCTCCCACACTGATTGTTAGTATTAACTATTGTTAATACGGAACAAGGGCTGGTGAAATCTGTGTTTTTATTAGTTTTGACAATGTTTTTATTATTAAAATTGTAATTTGTCATCAAGAGTATTAACAGAGTTCATAGATTGCAATCAGTGAGTGGCTTTTCCACTGATATCTAAAAAAAGGGGTTAGTTCCCAATAAAATATTATAAATAGACCTTAATATCCCTCTGACCAGTTACAATTGCAGACAGGTTGCTATTTAGAAGCTTTAACTAGGTTGATCATGTGACTGATTACATCATAAAAGAATTCTGTGATGTCACTTATGTACATTACAACTTCATATATCATTTCTAATTACATTAGCAGCGGAAACAGTGGTAAAAAGGAAAAGTGTTCCCTTATTATAATTAATGGGCCTGATTCATTAAGGATCTTAACTTAAGAAACTTCTTATTTCAGTCTCCTGGAGAAAACCATGTTACAATGCAAGGGGTGCAAACTAGTATTCTGTTTTGCACATAAGTTAAATTCTGACTGTTTTTTCATGTAGCACACAAATACTTGATAGCTTATTTCTATACTGAAATTTAAAGTTGATATTTGTGTGCTACATGAAAAAACAGTCAGTATTTAACTTATGTGCAAAACAGAAAACTAATTTGCACCCCTTGCATTGTAACATGGTTTTCTCCAGGAGACTGAAATAAGAAGTTTCTTAAGTTAAGTTCCTTAATGAATCAGGCCCAATATCTTTATAGGGTGCCACCAGGGGGGCAAATTTTAGCCCAAGTGCCAAGACCCAACTCAGCAGCCTATTAAGAACATTTTAAAGAAATGCAGATGACCCAGTGACCCAGCCCAAGGTAGCCCACTATAGGACCAGTCCAGGGGGCAGATTCCGCCCTGCCCCGAGTCCAGCCTGTCCCTGGGCACCACATGAGGTCTGCAGCACCATACAGTGGGCAAACAACAGTACATAGTATAACAATACAATACAGTAAACAAATAAATCTACAACTCACAACACAGCTACTGATAACCTGGGATAAATAGTTATAGGTAATGAGAACAGGAGGGAAGAGGGCCCTGCTCACTAGAGCTTACAATCTAAAGGGAAAGGGGAAGACAAAGGATTGAAACATGGGGATGAGCCAATGTAAGGGGATCTGAGGGCAAGAAGCAAGAGTGGGAGAGATGGAGGATGAAAGAGGGTGAGGTATACTACATGGTGAGATGGTTAAGTGGAGGACTGGTAGGCTTTTATGAACCGGTGGATTTTCAACGATCGCTTGAAGCTACACAGGCTAGGGGACAGTCTGATAGAACGAGGGATATCGTTCCAGTTATGGGGGTAGCACGGGAGAAATCTTGGATAAGGGTGTGAGATGTGGTTACCAGAAGGGAGGAAAGGCAACGGTCATTGGCCGGCTGCAGGGGGCGAGAGGGAGTATGAATGGAGATGAGGTTGGAGATGTAGGGAGCAGTGGTGTTTGAGAGGCTTGAGAACATACTCAAATCCAAAGAAACTTTTGGTGGAAACATATACATTCTCACTTATTTTCTCCAGCGTATACTGTTGGACATTTAACCAGATATTTTTGCGATATAATTATTGGTTGTGCCGTGATAAGTGGTTTGTGGCTTAACATCTATAATTTTTATTTGTTATTTATGTGTTTTGTTTTTTCTATTTTTATGCATTTATTAAATTGTGTTCTATTTTATTGATTCATTGGGTATACATGGTATTTTATGCGGTTGACACATCACATGATTTATAAATTTTGCATGCAGTTGCACCTAGAAAGGTGATTTTGATTACTCAGTCTTTAAAGGTGGATCAGATCCCGTCTCCACAGCCCAATAATTTTTCTAGTTGTTTTTTACTTTAAGGGGAGTATTGACACTTTCTGCTATGGGCAGCTTCATTTGGGACCTTTCACAATTTTTTCCTTGTCTTTTAAAATACACAATTCAGCCCCAAGACTTTTCTTCTTCTTTGTTTATTTGTGGAGTGGGAGAGGGTCTTGAGGATGAGGAGTTTGAAAAGGATTCTGTAGGGGAAGTGGATCCAGTGTAAGGCTAGGGAGAGAGGGGAGACAGAAGTGGAGCAGCGAGAGAGGAACATAAGTCTAGTTACAGCATTAAGTAGAGATTAAAGAGGAGCTCAGTGGAAGCGGGGGTTGGTTGCTATCGGTTACATCAATTTTTCGGCATTGTCACCTGAGCAGCAGTATTCATAAACGTCTTTACTGTATTTGTGAAGATTTCAGAGCAGCTCTTACATTTAACAGATATACTTAAAGCCGTGATGGATTACAAGTTTCATAGATCAGTTATGTCACTCACCTCTGTCCCTATTATAACTTAAAAGCATTTTCCTCTATGGGCGACGCAGTTACACTGATTGGCGTTGCCAAAAATAGTTTCTCTCTGGCCGCTGTTTAAGCCATTGTAAAGGATAACCATCACTGCCGGTACTATCATTAGCTTAATTCAGGCTGTATTTTCCACTGAGCCCCTCCAGAATCTCTTTTCCCCCGGTTCCTCTGTGGACGTCAGGAAGTTATTGAGGATAAATCAGAGCAAAGTAGCTGTCGGCCCATTGCAGCTGTGGCCTCGTTTCTTTAATGACATCTCTTTCCCAATTATAATGAAAATAATACATTGACTGGAGGTATGAAATCCAGAAATCTTCCTTACACAGGGACACCTGTGGAGTACGGATGAAGCAGAGTATCCTATTTAAGAAACAAATTAAATCTCTTGCTTCAGTGTGACACCGCTCGCAAATCAACTCATTACCATGACTTCCTCTAGGATAAGGGATAGGCTTTATGTTGGATACCGGGTTAGTTCTCGGAGAAACTCCTGTGTATAGAATGACAAAATATACAAGAGAAGATCTTGATGTCAACAATACCCTTGATGTGAGAACTATTGTTAATACGGAACAAGGGTTTGGTAAAAGCTTTGTAATTACACCCTTCTCTCTAAAACTGAAATCGATACTAAATACAGTTTAATACGTACAATTTCTCAACAAAATGTCCTGTCCTAAACTATTGAGCTAGCCATAAACATAGCAATCGGATAGGGCACTTTGGCATTTTCTTGTAAGAAATTGGTCAAAATGATATAAAGTTATACGGCCAAGACAACCAGTGACCCTGATCAATAACTAGCTGTGATTAACCAGATGTTGAATGGACTGGAGGAAACTCTGACTGAGGGCTATATTTACTAAACTGCGGGTTTGAAAAAGTGCAGATGTTGCCTATAGCAACCAATCAGATTCTAGCTGTCATTTTGTAGTATGTGCTAAATAAATGATAACTAGAATCTGATTGGTTGCTATAGGCAACATCTCCACTTTTTCAAACCCGCAGTTTAGTAAATATACCCGTAATACTGTAACTGGGATTCGTCAGTGTGTGTGGGACATTGGCCAACTTGCCCAATCGGCCTCTGTGTGATCCTGTTGGTCACGTTGGCCCATAATGAGGTGACCATGGCAACTGGCCCAGGCAGCAGATTTTGGGGTCATCAAAAATAAAAAAAATAATTAAAAAAGGCAATTTTCTTAATGCAAAATGTTGATTGTTTGCTACATCGCATTTCCAGCATATGAATCATCCTTGTCCTATAGCGCTACACCTGGGGCTAGATTTACTAAGCTGCGGGTTTGAAAAAGTGGGGATGTTGCCTGTAGCAACCAATCAGATTCTAGCTTTCATTTATTTAGTACCTTCTACAAAATGATAGCTAGAATCTGATTGGTTGCTATAGGCAACATCCCCACTTTTTCAAACCCGCATCTTAGTAAATCTAGCCCCTACTCTTTATATAGTGCATTCCGATTGGCTGCTGTATATGACTACAGGAAAAACAAATGGAGAGCTATAACCAATAACTGCACAGTTTGTTCCCTTTTGCTTTCTATGTTAGGATCCGGCACTGAGCAATCCTTTGTTTCCTGGAGAACTCTATGTGATGAGCTACACTTACCAGGTGACAATGCCCATGTGTCATACCTGGCTTGTGACTGTCACACACCGTGGGGACCTTGTGAACTGACAGCTCTGCCTTCTGACATAAAATGTTATTAAGTTATTACTGCTATAGAGCCTGCAAATACAAAATACTAATTCAAGATGCAATGTTTTACAAGCTTATTAAAATGCTGAAGATTTATTATGATTAATAAGCAAACCAAATGTGAGTTTCAATTCACTGCATAATTCTGCAAACAGATTTGAGCACATACATCTCAAACTATTGATATAGTAAATAATGGAATATAACTGTGTTACTGCATTTCTGCAGCTGCCTCCTGACATGCTAAGCTCTGGCATATCCTCAAACTTACCAACATCTAAAGTATTCGTTATGCTTAATTACTGTCATGGTTTTCTATGTTCCTCTCTATTATTGTTACAGCTTCCTATGTTCCTGCCTAGCCTGCAGCATATTCAATGTATAATTATATCTGACTGAAACACAGTGAGGTCCCTGCAAATAGGGGTTGGTACCCGGCTGTCACAAATGTACAAGAAATGATATGGACTTGCAGTGGTCGCATTAAGGGGCTCATGTTTTTTCCTTCATTCTGAAAGTACGTCATTATTTTATTTCTTTTAAATGTTTTACTAAATGTCAAGTCCTTAGAAGCCTAATTACAGTATCATAAGGTAATGAAAATAAGTCTGAAGACAACTAAAAATACTACATCTCATAGGGATAATCTGTGAAGAGACTTGGAAGAAATTTCCAATTTTCACTGTATAATAAAAGAAGGTCGCTAGGAAAGAAAGAAGGGAGGGGAACGGAGAGTCTAAAACCGTCAACGAGAATGGAAGGGGACAGGAGAGAGAAAGAAACTCAGAAGGACCAAATATTGAGGAGAAATTTGAACTCCGTTAAAAGGGGAACGAGAATGAATAAAGGCTCACCAAGGCCCCCATACCTCGTGGAAAGACTTAGTGGAATCTTTGATAATACTGGTCATGAATTCCATGCATACGGTTTGCCAGATCTTACTGATGGCTTGGGTGGTGGGAGGGTTGGGTTGCTTCCAGTTGGCAGCTAGTTGTCAGGTGGCTGCCGAGATTATGTACCGAATAATCTTATTTTGATGGAGATTAGCAGATGGGACTCCAAGGGGTAAGAGGATACATTTAGGCTCTAGGGGAATGATAATTTGAAGGACTGCAAAGATCAAATTCTTAATGTCTAACCAAAAACGATGTAGAAGGATGAAGAGGGGCAGACAGTGTGAGGATGAAGAGGGGCAGACAGTGTGAAGATGAAGAGGGGCAGACAGTGTGAAGATGAAGAGGGGTAGACAGTGTGAGGATGAAGAGGGGCAGACAGTGTGAGGATGAAGAGGGGCAGACAGTGTGAGGATGAAGAGGGGCAGACAGTGTGAGGATGAAGAGGGGCAGACAGTGTGTGGATGAAGAGGGGCAGACAGTGTGAGGATGAAGAGGGGCAGACAGTGTGTGGATGAAGAGGGGCAGACACTGTGAGGATGAAGAGGGGCAGACAGTGTGAGGATGAAAAGGGGCAGACAGTGTGTGGATGAAGAGGGGCAGACAGTGAGGATGAAGAGGGGAAGACAGTGTGTGGATGAAGAGGGGCAGACAGTGTGAGGATGAAGAGGGGCAGACAGTGAGGATAGAGAGGGGCAGACAGTGTGAGGATGAAGAGGGGCAGACAGTGAGGATAGAGAGGGGCAGACACTGTGAGGATGAAGAGGGGCAGACAGTGTGTGGATGAAGAGGGGCAGACAGTGTGAGGATAAAGAGGGGCAGACAGTGTGAGGATGAAGAGGGGCAGACAGTGAGGATAGAGAGGGCAGACAGTGTGTGGATGAAGAGGGGCAGACAGTGTGAGGATGAAGAGGGGCAGACACTGTGAGGATGAAGAGGGGCAGACAGTGTGTGGATGAAGAGGGGCAGGCAGTGTGTGGATGAAGAGGGGCAGACAGTGTGTGGATGAAGAGGGGCAGACAGTGTGTAGATGAAGAGGGGCAGACAGTGTGAGGATGAAGAGGGGCAGACAGTGAGGATAGAGAGGGGCAGACAGTGTGAGGATGAAGAGGGGCAGACAGTGTGTGGATGAAGAGGGGTAGACAGTGTGAGGATGAAGAGGGGCAGACAGTGAGGATAGAGAGTGGCAGACAGTGTGTGGATGAAGAGGGGCAGACACTGTGAGGATGAAGAGGGGCAGACAGTGTGTGGATGAAGAGGGGCAGACAGTGTGTGGATGAAGAGGGGCAGACAGTGTGTGGATGAAGAGGGGCAGACAGTGAGGATGAAGAGGGGAAGACAGTGTGAGGATGAAGAGGGGTAGACAGTGTGAGGATGAAGAGTGGCAGACATTGTATAATTATTTTGGAGGGGTGCCTTGAAACCAATATGGAGACTCTAAGGGCTAGATTTACTAAGCTGCGGGTTTGAAAAAGTGGGGATGTTGCCTATAGCAACCAATCCGATTCTAGCTTTCATTTGTTTAGTACATTCTACAAAATGACAGCCAGAATCTGATTGGTTGCTATAGGCAACATCCCCACTTTTTCAAACCCGCAGCTTAGTAAATCTAGCCCTAAGGGTTCTGCAAACTGAAAAGTTTGGGAACCACTGTTCTAGGAAATCCCCGCCAACAACATTTGGATGAGTCAGGGTGTATAAGTTTAAGTCTTGTTAGGATGTAGTACCAGCGATATATCTTTTTGTATATGTTTTCTTTTATCTTCACAGAAGCTGAGCTCGAAACATAGATACAAATGTAGCTAATTGGAAGTCAAGGTTTTGTACCCATATTAAGAATTTAGGAATATACTAAGAGGCGCTGCAACATTCCAGAAGCGCTGTTTATATTTTCTCTCCCATATGTGTACCATACACATGAAAGGGCAAGGGGGGAGTGCAGGGGGACCTGGAGTAGCAAATCACTCCACTTGGGTCCAGAAGTGAAGTTATTGAGGCCCCCATCTGGGCGGGATTTAGAAGAAATGCCTACTACTCCAAAATTCAGGAGTCCCCAGGCCATTCCGGGAGAATAGGCAAGTATGATGTGTCCAAAAATCCAGCATCCAACCTTGAGCGCTAAAACTAGGTGCTGACCTTAAATATTAGATATTAACAAAATAAACCATCCGTAATCCTGTTGAACAACTTAGGTAAGGATATATAATGCTGCTTCAATCTATAAGTTGTCTGTGTGTCAACTTCAAAGTAAACAAACACAAGCAAACTGCACAATAGTTTAAAATCAATAACAATGATCCGGACTTGTTATATCACCAATAACTTATACATCTCCTATAGTGCACATATAGGGATAAAAAACTGAAGAAATTGTTGTCCATAAAAAGTATTTTGTGTTTTAAACCGGGCTTGTTGTTAAGATAATCAAGAGACCATTCCACAGTTTCCAAAATACGATTGTATCATTTAAGTTTCATACAGCGATGAAACTATACCAGTCGGACTTTTGTGGAAAAGTGCACTGGTAGGCGCACTTCAAGCAATGTAATAGAAACACTCAAACACACACAAGTGACAGGTGTAATAAAGACAGCCCCTACATCCCTTTATGATGAATTTAAGACAGAAATAAAAGCAATCCAAGCATTATTTTAGGAGAAAACTAAAAAGTTGAAATAAATGCAGGGACTGGTCCTAAATGATTGCGGTTGGAATATGAAGTGATATTTCACTCTTTGCACAATGCACATTTACAGGATGATCCACAAGCCCGCAAAGCTGGGTGAAAACTGAATTCCTGGGGAGCAGCACCAAGGACAGGTAGGTGGATGTTGATCTTGAAATGCACTATGTGCACAAACAGATGCACTACACCGAGAAAGACGTTTGTGGTTTGTACATGAGCGTGTGTAGGCAGATTATAATAGCATATATTGGTTGCTTTATTTATGTATTTGTTATATTATAGACTAGACATTTATATTATAGATTATGCAGTACAAAGTACAGTACACTATTATCAGGCTAAATGGGAAAGCTTTGTAATATATACAAAAATATATAAAAAATCTCAAATTCTTAATACTGTTTTCTTGTAATACCAGTACTGTCCAATTGGGGGTTCTTCTAGGCTGCCCGCCCCTTCCTTTTCCTTTAAACACCTCCCCATTATCGCGTTCACCAAGGACAGGAGCGTTGGTGAGCAGGACACACAGTCACGGCCAGGGCCATCTTAACAACATCATGGCCGATATTCACTGCGAGCGCATCACGGAAGAGGGGACCAGGGAATGAGCCGGATGGTCACCTGACCTGACCTGAACGGTCAGGTGACCGTAAAAGGTACGTTTGCTTTTTATAGGAGTCCTCCTTGGGCCCCCTTGTCCGCTGGGCCCCCGGGCACCTGCCCATCGTGCCCAGTCGGAAAGACAGCCCTGGTCACGGCAGGGCAACAGTCTGAGAACCGGGACTGCCCTGCTTAAACCTGGACAGTTGAGAGCTATGAAGCCTTATTCATATTTGATAATATACTTTATTGTAGATATTATTTTAAGTTTGTGGTTAAACTTCTTGGTTCGTTTAACATTTAATATTTAATTTATAGAAAAATCAGTGTGTCTTTCTATCTTTTTTTTATTATAAATATGTTCCATGCAAGAATAAATATAGCTTCAGAACTCTCGTCACATTTAGCTATTTATGTCTGCTTGCTATTTTGTATTCTCAGCATAATTATGATACAGTAGTAAGGACAGAGGGAAGAATAAGACTGTGTTATGAGTTATGGTAATGAATGACTTATGGAAGGACAAGAATAGAAATCCTCTCCACGTAATAAAATATGCATTTCTTATTTTAGGACCGCGCTTACAAATGCTGCTGGCTATACAGCCACATGCTATGTACCGTGACTAAGTTATACTAATGTGCAGACTAATTAAAATATCCTCTTCTGCCCAATTTACATCATATTTGACATATTTTTGGTGCTGACTTAGGGGCCGATTCAATTTGACCGCGTTATTCTAGGCATCACGCGGCCTGCGCACTATTACCGTTACTAAGTATGTTTTGCATTTAAAATACTTCTCTTCAGTAAATATTAACTGATGAAGCCCAGGAATTAAGAAGTTGGTAAGAATTGCATTTAAGAGGCACAGAAAGAAAAATGCTATTGAAAAATAGGGACATTTCCAGGGACTACACTCTAAAACTGTTACGAGCGGCGGCCCCCCCCCTACTCGCTCCTACCTTTGTCTGCCAGGGCAACGGCCGAGACGCTGTTCTGTTCAGCGCCATGTCCCGGCAACGCCGGGCAGCCGGGCGTGTGCTCAGTAATACTCATAGCCTGTGGGCTAAATTATTTAGTATTATACACCTGCTGGGGCTCATTGGGATCCACCTCTTCCCCCTTCCCTGATTGGTCACTTTGAGTATTTAAGGCAGGGAGAGTTTAGCCTCCCTGCCGGTTATAGCGTTTATTTTCTGTAGATAGCTGACCTGCTGGTTGCTGTTTGCTAACTTCTGATAGATTTCCTGTTTTGACCTTTGGTTTGTTTTGGATCTGCTTGAACTCTGATTGCTTGTTATTTGGATATCCCTGCGCGCTGCCGTTCCTGACCCTTTTGCTTGTTTCTGACTACTCTGCCTGCCACAGACCCCTGACCTCGGCTAGTTTCTGATTATCCGCTCCTGTCTGGCTACTGCTTTCTATCCACCTGCCACGGTATTGTATGTGAGCTTTCACTATACTGAATTTAAGACCTGGGGTATCCAAATAACTGTGAGCATGTCCAGCTCTACGGGAAAGGCGGCTGCTAAAGGTGATGACCTCTGTCTCCTGCTCTGAAAGCTCATGTCAATAGCCGCAACCTGTAACAAAAACCTGGACAGCTGGGAACTTTGCAGTCCGTCCTTACAGTTGTTGTATCTCTGCTGCAGATGTGGAGCCTATCATCACTGAGGGACAAAAGGAGCACTGATCCCTACTGAATAATAGGCTGCATTCTCACCCCACATTATGGCTGTCTCCACAGTGACCAGGCGAGATGCGTACTTACTACAATTAGACAGGTGTACGCCTAACTAATGAAGATAAGAGACTGATAGTTGTAGGTTATAGCACAAAAACACCTGTCACTCTCTCCAAAGAAATGGGCAAGAACTTTTATGAATGGGCTGTGTTGTCTGCGCGTTTAATATGACACCGCGCAGTACATATAGGATGCCATACTTCCACACCGCTGTGACTCTGGAGGAGTGATTGGGTCTCAGACCTCCCAGGCTCTCAGGGTAAAAACACAAAAATAGGACTTTGTGGCTTGATATGGTGGCTTCAGTTAGAACAAACAAACAGGTGGTATCCAAATAAAATGAATATTTGTAAAGTCCAACAAGGTCTATTGTGAAGTAAGTTGGGAGCATTAATAAAAAAAATAACAAAACATAAAAATTAAATTTTAAAAATAAAAATAATAAAAAATTGTTACAAACGACTCATCCTTACTTGTAGCCCCAATAAGTGTCCGTAAACTACAGAACATTACACATTAGGTATCACAACAAACGTGAGAAATGGGGAAACAGATTGAACACATTGTACAACATTTTGCAGGGAACAACTATTTTGCTTCTTAGTTTACACAAGTTCATTTTAAACAATTTATTTTGTTATTCTGTCAAAAAGAAGCGGTATCAATACCGGAACACAGTGGTGAGGTTTTTTTTGAGCTGGGGAAAGGTGATTTGTATGAGAGCATGGTGATACTTGATCTAATAGAGAACGAGGAAACCTGTTCTGGTCCTCTCCAATACTATCAAAGGAATTTCCCACACCTTATGGAATCACAGTGATGTCATAGCGATGTCACCAGGTTGCCTAGCAACCTCCTGGCATTGCATTGTGAGTGCACGCATTACCCCAGCTATGCAATACTGGCGGGGGTGGGGCCAAAATTACGCGATTTCGGCGACCCGCTTCCCGCACGCCCACCTGCTACAGAGAGTCTCCCGGACACCAACTTAAAAAAGTTGGTAAGTATGAACTATGGACATATTTTATTTAATACGAGTTGTAGTAAGTGAAGTATGTATATGTTGCAGTTATAAATATATTTATGTGTATAATGTATTATATTTATAACAGCAACATACACATATAAAATTTATAGGAGCAATGTTTTAACAGTTTGTAAACACACAGCATGCTCAAACTAATTAGCATAGAGATAAATATAATTGCAGGCTGAATTTTCATACACAAACTGATATAATAGGTAAATATTTTACTAACAGAATTATACGTGGGGGGCTAACAGATTAAGCCCTGGCTAAACAACCCATGTCTGCATGCATTATGACATCAGAGTTTGATGTCATATTTGTGAGTTTGGTTAGTCTAGGACCTCATTTAATATACTCTACATGAATGTTCGGACACTGATGCAAGCACACGATTATACGCTGTCCAATCCACTTGCAGAAGACCTAGAAAGTTGAAATTGGAGACAATGGTAATTTGTAGGTTACAGTTCACAGGAAAATTCCAAAACGCACCAGCACTAGCTAGATGCGTCTGATTGGCTGAGGCTGTCAGGAGCTTTTTTCCTTGATTTGACATATATTATAGTATTTTGTGTGCATATTTTACAAAAAAATATTTTTTGTTTAACTTTAATGTGTATGCGAGAAGGAAGTTTATATCAGCTGTATTATATGAAGCTTAATAGCGACTGTGTTTTTCCCTATAAAGAAAAACAGGTTTAAAACGTTTTATTGCGCTTACGACCTGGTGCTGTGTATGTGGGTGTAAGTACCCCAGCTGTAAACCAGGTTAATACGCTACAGATGCAGAACTAGACACATCCTGAGAGGCGCGTGACTCAGCGTATGGGCTGAAAGACGCTATTTTTCCATGTACATTTTTGGGGCGTATATTTTTTAACACTTTAGTAATTTTGCCTGTGTAATTTTTAGCACTTTGTTTGATGTACTGTCCTTGCTTCTGTGTGACTCCAGCATAAACCTACCTGAAATAAAGTGATATTTCCTTAATTTTGAAGGCATGGCGTGAAGGTGACGACAGTGACAGTGAATGTGTTGAGCTTACAAAGCACCAGTGTTTTAAGAAAGTGCCCAAAAAATAACATTCATCACAATTTGGCCAGACATTGAGAACAGAATGTCAGATTTAAGATCACACCGTAGGGCTAAGCAGAATCACATGAGAAAGATTGTCTGGAAGGACAATTAAATATTAATTAGGAAATCATGGGCCCATGTTTGCTTCATCAAAGTGACAGAGGAAGGCCTGAGAGCAGGCGCTCAGCATGTTTGTTTCCGTCCCTCTTCCCCTGGACTTCGAGTGATTTAACACTTCCGTAAGACTAATGTCTTCTGCCACAAGATTTTATTCTGTGACTACTCACAAGGCTGCATTCTGGGGATTGCTTCTGTGTCATTACTCTGTGCAGGGAGGCAAGTAATAAGAAGCTATGGACTGGAACCCTGAGGTGTAGCTGCATGTTGGTCCAGTGACCGGGGTGGCTGGGGAAGATATCTCGGAATTGCCTATTCCGCAGCCTCTCACAGAATAATACATCTGTAACATTCCCAGCTGACATTTACTCCCTGGAATTGCAGCTCATCAGTAATCTCCTCCAGCTGTCTCTTCTGTAGTTTAATGTTCTGACTGACATCAGATTGCCAGGGAGATGGGATGACAGGAAAGTATGACTGGATGTCTGTCAGTCTGTCTGTGTGTATGTACACTGGGCAGTATCATGTTGGAATGATCACATTTGCTGATACACACCATTCAGCAGTAGTGTTTGTAGACCTGCAGCTAATTATAGAACCACTAAACACCGAAAATGACATTTACAGATAGGAACCAGGAAACAGGGCTCAATTGAGTCACCAGTGGACCTGACAACCCTAGGTGAAAAGCAATTTGCAACTCATAGGCAAACTGAGGGGGGGGGGTTACTAGTGTCTGGAAACCCCCTCCAAGCCTGGGGCACTGTATAATTGAGGTGCCTGGACCCTGCCCCCGCTTCACACGGCTCTGTTCGAAAAGAGAGCGCTACATGCACCTAACAGTAGTGCACACAGCATTGCCCATGTATATTAGGGGGATAGGAAGAGTTGGAGAGCAGCCAAGTACTCTCTAGAATTATAGCCACGCCTCCATGCATGCTGGTCACACCCACTGGCGGCGTCGTGTGGAAACCCCCCCCCCTCTGCAAATGCTGCATTTGCCCCTGCTAACTCTATACCATAAGTAGGGTACCAACCTTTCTCAAGAGACCATCACAGGACAAATAATCTTTTTTAATGTAAAGAAGTGGAAAATCATTTTTTTTTTTTAGTACAGTCTTAGGCATACTTGCCGACTTTCTGATGTTCCCTTCCGGGAGTGGGAGGTGGGGGGTGTAGATGGAGGGGGCGGGACTTGGCAAATCACGTCATTTTTAGCCCAACCCCTGTGATGTAAGGATGCTTACGCGTCAAGGCGACTCTAATCCTGCCCACCTCATTAGGAAGTGGGCAGATGCGGGAGGTTACCCTACTCTCCTGGGAGTCCGGGAGACCTACCTAGAATTGAGGAGTCTCCCGGACCTTCCGGGACAGTTATCAAGTATGGTCTTATGCCATAAATTAGTCTTTACATGTCATGATTTGCTGTAAGCCCAAATTAAATAACAGTAGATGAGAGGTGGGTCAATAGGCTGAAAAAGGCAAAGAATCATATGTCTGTCTAAATAAGACAAATAAACTATATATGACACCAATCACTGTAATATATCATATAAATAGTAACAAATATTATTATGTATTAATAATAAAACTGTACAAATCTAAAACATCATATACAACTGTTAAGCAGAAATCATTTCTACACACCAAATACTGGAAAATACAAACAGTACTTTATTGTATGTATATAGGATATGGATAATCAATCTGATCCAATCTTTAAAGGTAAAAATTCGACACTATATGTAATTCTGGCTACAAATCACATCCAATATGGAACTTAATTGTCCCAATGTAGTTTATCCAGATACTGATATACCCCTTATATTATTCCTTATATTCCTATATAATGTGTGAGAGTACAGCATTCACAGGAATCGGACACAGGTATGCTCAACCATTTAACTGTTTATTAGCAGTTGTCAGAATGGTAAACAGCTCCAGCAATGGTACAGCAGTCATCCAGAAACAGGAACACAAAATTTTCCACCATCTACATCTGGCTAGACATAACTTCCCTGTCTGCAAGCCGGCCACTTACTGGCATCGGTGGTGCCACCCACACATACAGACAGTGCCTTTATCCTCCACCCCAGCATTACAACAAATCACAGCAAAGCAAACAGATTACACCCATGTGGAACATCTGTGTGTGTATGTGCTAAAAGAGGAACCTAGGGAAAACTTAAACTGCTGCAGACTAACTGTGTTCCTACCTGTTCCCTTATAGGGGAACTGTGGCAAATATCCCTCTTTGCCACAAATTGTATAAACTGATGTTTGTTAACTTTTACTGAAGTGCGAGTGGTATATGATTGTCTCCGTATCTTTCTATACATATATGTTTGATTTGTTTATATCTCTGGGTCTGTTTATATACATTCATATAAATTTGCTTTTAGCCATGATCTCTAGGATTTCGGCAAATCACTACAGCACCTGACAGCTGCAAGTTGTCTGAATTAATGAAGTATATTTATATAGAGCATTAAACCTTCTCAGATTACACATTATTTCCCTCTGAAGAAGCTGTAACGAAATGTGTTATGGTTAATACACGATTTAATTGAACTTTTCAAACGCCCCAGCGCTGGATACTATGGACCTCATGCTGAGTTGAATGCATGTTGGGCGTATTTTACTCTCTAAATTGCCGCCCATAGAAAAAGCTTTATCATTTGTCTTGTTTCAGTATTTATTATTATACAGCCTCCTCTTACAGCTGCTTAGGTCATTATTAATGTTTTTCAAAGGGTTTTTTGTCTTATCTGTCCTTTTAAACCTGCAGAGACTTCTGATCTGCAGTAAGAACATGATATAGTATTTATCCAGACATTCTGTAGAGAGCTCAGCTTTTACCCATAATCCTGCAAACCAATTGGCCACATCTTCAAAGCTTTTCTATATAATCATTCATCTGCTTAACAATACCAGAGTGATGAACGATAGCTCCTCATGCCTAGGTGGATTCTCAATAGACCAATACAAAAAGGTAGACTGTGCCTTGCTCCATATAGAGAGCGTTAATGATAGAGAGCAATGTCAGAATTTCTGACTGTAAAATGGAGCGGTGATTATATAGGAAGATAGAGGCAGTAAAGGAACAGGTTTATAAGATAGTGTTAGGATTTTACTTTTGGATTCTGAGCTGCAATGATTGGCAGAAGGGACCAGCAAGGGAGAAATGTCTTGGGGTAAAAATGTTACATTCAAGATGGAATAGAACGGTCTTACAAATGGAGAAGGTGAATTCGAAGGGAGACCCGAAACTCCATCAAGGAAATAAAAAGGAAGTCAATTTGTATATTGGTAGTCTTAGATTATGATACATTGTCGATATGATATGAAGATGGAAGTGACCAGGATTGAATATGGGAAACAATGGGCAAGGAGTCCAAGAAGACACCCAAGTAGACGGCATGATGGCTATAGTCAGTGTTACTGATGTGTAAAATGTTAGTAGCCTATGAAGAGAGAACGGCTGTAGAGGAAGTGACGGACCTTACAAAGTGGAGCTCATTAACTTCTTGTAGACCTACTTGGTCTTAACATTTATTCAGATTCTTTAGCAACTCAAACACAATTTTCCAAGTTCCAGACTCACTTCTGAGCTGGGAAAAGTCTGGAACATATCACGGTCCAGTGGAGAGTTTATATTCCCTTTACTCACTTACTGCAGCTTGATGTTTATGAACATGGAGAACCTCTGGATCCTACGTGAGCTGACACTGCTGCACCTCTGTTTTTAGGAACAGCATCAGGTCCAGTCTCTTGTTTGGTTCCTCACTAGCTGATCACTGCATACTGTCATGCACTTCAGTAACAATCCTTATTTGTAAACAAGAGCTATGAGTCAGGTAGTGCAAATAGCCGTGGAACTCTTAAAAGTTGCCAAAAAAACCAAAAACAATTTGGATAAAAAAATCTTAATATTACTTCCGAATCCAAGAACGATGGCGGACCTTACCATCATGGGCATGCAGTAACTGCTTCAGGAACCAGCAACTAAGGGGCCTCCTTGTAGCTGCCACCAATACTGCTGTGGGCTCTCCTTCTCTTTGCCATCTTCTCTGAGCATTGAACTCAGAGGGAAATTGCACAGTGTCTTCGGTCAGCAGAGAGCTTGATGAGCTCCGTGCTGTGTGACCACTGACACCGCAAGGCATTTGAAGAGAATGACATTTGCCGGAGCCAGCCTCAGACAACAACAAGAAGCGGGTGGCCTGGTAATGTAGGTGAAGGGAGAGGAGATGCTGGGATTGATTTATCAAGGACTCATACGGTGCACAATGTGCGTTTGTTTTAAAACGCACATAAATTGGGTATACATACTCCTGAATTCAACAAGGATAATGGATAATTGTCTATTTGCCAAGATGGAGATGTGTTCTTTCACCAGTCCAGAGTGAGCTTCCTGGCATACACAATTTCCTCTGTTATCCTGACCAATATACATTTGAAGTAGAAGCATCCGAGATAGCGGAGTCCACTTATCCCTGCATCTTCTTTTCAAAGAAGTTCACCTCTGTCAAGGTCAACTATGACGTGGAAAACCATGAGTTGCTGGTCATCATGATGGTCCTCACTGAGTGGAGGCACCTTCTAGAGGGGTATAGATTCCCTCTCTTTATCCTCACTGACCACAGGATATGATATTCAGGGGGTGCTATTCATAACAAGGTTTAACTTCATCATAACATGCAAGCCAGGATACAGCAACGTCAAGGTTGATGTGCTCACTTGGCAGCTCTCTCCTGAACAATCCATCATAAAAGTGAAGCCATTATACCTGTTTCTGGGAGTAATCATCTTTTTGGAGTTGCTCAACCGAATCCTGATCGAAAACACAAGCACTCTCCTTGCAGCCAGCAATGGGGACACTATTTGCGATTCACAGGGCATCCCATCATCAAGAAAACAATGATTTGCTCTTCTGGAAATTCTGGTAGGAAGGCTGTTGCCTCCTTCATTCAATCCTGCACTACTTATGCTTGAACCATGCCCTCTGGACTCCTGATGACCCTACCCATTCCATAGATGGCATGGACCCATTTCTTTCTGGATTTAATCACCACCCTATCCCAAGATAACACCATCACCCTTGTGGTAGTGCATCACTTATATGAGCAAGCTCACTTCACTGCTTTAAACAAAAGTATCGTCAGCACTCTACCTCTCCCAGATCTTCACCAAAGAGTTCATCCGGCTACACGGATTTCCATTGGAGGACGTTTCTGGCCGAGGGGGCTAGGTGGGTGGCTTAAGTTTTGGAGGGCATTCTGCAAAGGGTTGCAAATTTAATTCCACTTTTCATACAGTTACCACTCACTTTGAAATGTACACACAGAGCATTCTAAAAAATCCCTCAATCAGTTTCTACAGTGCTTTTTTGGATGCCCTGGATGGCTGGTGTCACCCTGCTTATATGGGCTCAGGGAACAACCTTGTGCGGGAGTTTACAGGGTATTCCCCTTCTAAATAAACCACAGTTTCCACCCTGTGGTCTTCCCACTTTCCCATGCCATCTCTGGTGTTCCTTCTGCGGAAAAGCATGAGCAGGATCTACAGGGACTATGTTCTGGAGGAGTGACTGAAAGCGGTGATAGCTAACCAAAAAAGGTTTGGGGAACCAGAGGAGACGGGAAGGGCCAACGTTCTCAGTGGGCGATTAAGTGCTGCTCTCCCCATGTAACATTGCTCTGAACATGCCTTTAGTCAAAATGAGGCCTTAATACTTCAATCCACACCCAATAATTGGGAAGATAAATCCAGTAGCATGCAGTCTAGAGCTACCATCATCCACCCTGCATTTCACGTCTCCTTTCTGAAACCAATGATGAGGAATCTGTTTCCAAAATGAAAGATAGTTCCTCCTCCCACAGAAGAGGTAGAGGAAGATCACCTGGGGACCCCTCTTGGATTAAGTCTGATGTTCATGCACCTGCCATGCTTGCCAAATTCTTCAAGCTGCATCCTGCCAAGCTTTCAGGGTTGCATCTGGAGTGTGCTTCTACAGGGAGGGCATTGTGAGGAGATGCTGCAATACAGGTTACAGATGATGCCAACACTGGCAACATTTTTTTTTATTGAAGTCCAAGGGGCAGAACTCCAGTTACCCAGTGCAGTGCACACACTGTGCTCAGGTCTTGGGCCCTATCCAAAAAGAGAAGACTCCATTCCTCCCCTTCGCCTGGACCAATAAGACCCCTTAGGGGTATAAGGGTCTTCAGGCCCCCTTTCCCAGAAGCTAGAGGGGCCTACTACATCTCTGATATGCAGATCCTAATGGCCCTTTGGGGGGCATGGATCTTCAGGCTTATCTTAACCACAAGGCTCAGCTTTTTTCATGGGTCAACCGAAGCCCTACCCTGGGACTGGAGTCTTCTGCTTCCTCCCAATATACAAACACAAAAAATATGCAAAGTAAATGTGCCGTTTAAAATGTAAAATAATAAGTGCCATATAGGCTCCAGCCTCTCATCCGGAAATATAAAAGTTGTCCTTGCACCTGGGCAATAGGCTAGGGCAAAAAAAATGTGGTGCCACTTGAAAATCAAAGTGTTGTAGCGCAAAGTGCCTTACAATGTACTCATGGTGGCATCCCAACACCAGTGCACCATCGGCCGAAAGCAACCCGGCTTCATGGCTAGCGGACCAGATGATGGCCCGTCATCTACAGGGGGCGTCTTTAAGCCCCACTGAATACATGGGGATCTACACCTGATCTTAGCCAAAGCAACTGCAACATGAAAGGATCTCCGCAATACCAGCTAAGATGGCAATGTACCATCAACACTAACAACTACACATTCAATTTCACTTAATGCAAACTGCACTTTGCCTATATAAGGTCCTCACTTCTACGTACGTTTGTGTCTATATTTTACAAATACAAACGCAATAAACTGAAACTCAAGATGTTGTGAAATTCATTGGCTTCAGGCAAGATGACCTCCACTATCTTTACAGTGACATTATCCCCAAGCTCTTGCTGTAAATGTACAAAAAGCCGAATAAAGACATGCATAAGAGTAAAAAGCAAGGACAGCTTACGAGAGATAGCTTGTGACACGATACCCCATGCTGTAAAAAAAAAATCATATCGTTAGCTTGTCTCCACATTCCTTCAACTCTTTACGAAACTTTTTTGCAGTATTTAAAGATCAGTTGTTGAATCTGACATGAGAGACTTCCGGGGAATATCATACCTTTTGACTGTCAGTAATTCTGGCTAGGTGTCGGGAAACAATTTATTGCCAGTCATTAAAGGAAATGTACTTTAATGTCTCTAACTGTTTGGAGGAGGGAGGCAATCCAGATTCATGTTTCAGAAATATTGCAGATAATAAAAGAGATGAGACAGTCTTGGAGGTTAGTTCATTTCCCCATTGGGTGTCGAGATTTTAATCATTCTTATGTATCTTTATGGTCTTTTATCTGATCACAGAACTGACAAAAAATAAGCCAGTGAATAAATGAGAGTGGTAGCAAGGCTTGGTGATTTGATTTATAGAATTCATATTCTATTCACATTTTAATGTCTACGAAGGAGCTAATGTGAAAAATAAATATAACAGTATTTCAATGCAATGGTATAAGAACCAATTGTAATTCCCTTTAGAACAAATAAAGTTAATATCCTAACTGAGAATGTTCAAACCTTGAAATCAAGTGAGTTCTAAAAGGTGCTTCATGAATATTTAAAGTGAAAGCTTTTCAGGACAGGATAATATCCATCCTGTTACAGTCACGTGTTCTTTCTTAAAGTATCTGTTGCCGGTATTGTAATTTATTCATTGCACTTGATATTTTGACCTTGGCCTATGTAAAATAATGTTTACTCGGTGGCACTAAATATATCTGTACAATTTCACTGTAACATATGCCGACAGCTATTACATATACCACAGAACTGAAGTTCTGGTCTTCACCTATAGCAGTCCCAATTTCTCACAGAGATAGATATGCTGATCATCAGTTGCTCCCAAGTCTTATGTAATACTATAGGTTTATATTAGGGATGTGCAGCTGCAGGCCACCCTGCCGAGCCTCCCCCGAACATCATAAATCCGAGTGCCGAGCCGGCTCAGTACTTTCCTGCTTCCACGGAACTGAAATCAAGGCAAAACATCATTGTTGCATCGTTGGATCTCATGGGTTTTGGATTCCATAAAGTACCTCCCTCCACCGGTGATTCGGCACCATTGCTCAGACAGATACAGGAGGGATAGCAGCATTCTTGTCAATCTCCAATGCCATTGCTCATTGCCATTGCTCATACAGAAACAGGGGTAGCAGTGTTCTTGTCACTCTCCAGTCTCCAGAGACATTGCTCATTGCCATTGATCACACAGAAACAGGAGGTTTAGCAGTGTTGTTGTCACTCTCCTGTATCCAGAGACATTGCTCTGTGCCATTGCTCACACAGAAACAGTGGGGGTAGCAGTGTTGTTGTCACTCTCCAGTCTCCAGAGACATTGCTCATTGCCATTGATCACACAGAAACAGGAGGTATAGCAGTGTTGTTGTCCCTCTCCTGTCTCCAGAAACATTGCTCTGTGCCATTGCTCACACAGAAACAGGAGGGGTAGCAGTGTTGTTGTCACTCTCCAGTCTCCAGAGACATTGCTCATTGCCATTGATCACACAGAAACAGGAGGTGTAGCAGTGTTGTTTTCACTCTCCTGTTTCCAGAGACATTGCTCTGTGCCATTGCTCACACAGAAACAGGAGGGGTAGCAGTGTCAACAGTATTATTAGGTTGCCAATTCACATGGTGAACAGTATGATTAGGTAGACTATTCAAATGTGGACAGTATTATTACAGGACTAGGGACAGGTCTAGGGCCAGGGTTAGGGACAGGGACAGGGATAATTACAGGGTTAGGTACAGGTCTAGAGATAGAGACAGAGTTAGAGTTAGGGATAATACTGTCTACATTTGAATTGTCAACCGAATAAATTATGTCTTCTTTTCAATTGTTGTCCTAATAATACTGTTGATGTCAATAAATTGTCGACTTTATAACCTTGTCTAGTCTGCTTTCCATCAATCATCTTATGTCAATCCAACAGAAGGGTGGGTGGGAGGTACATCTTGCATCACTTTTCTTTTCTGACATTTTTCCTACATGTGATATAAACTGTCGTGTGCTTGTGCCATTACTCTGTTGTTTAGTAACCAGCCAGCTCGCTGCAGTCTTAGAATTCATTGACAGCACTGTTAGCTTAGCTGCTTTTAGCCCATTGGAAGCTTGTTTATGGGCGCCCAAACAAACAAATTCAGCTACAAAAGTGGCACTCCTTGTTAAAGTGCTTGGTTTGTTAAATTTTACATGTCCTTTTTAAGATCCAACATAAGAGTTGGTGGGAGGAACAAGGACAATTCCATCTTGCACCACTTTTCTTTTCTGCCACTGCTGTCTGGCAATGTTTCCTAGATGTGCTAGGAACTGCCGTGTGTTTGTGTCATTGCTCTGTCGCTTACCATCCAGCCAGGTCGCTGCAGTATTTGGCCAAAAGTAGATGAAAATAATATAGTGACCTGTGAGGTGGTCAAAATTGACTGGAAATGACTGGAAATTAGTCTTACTGAGGTTAATAATAATGTAAGAACAAAAAAGAGCCAAATTATGTGATTTTATATTTTAGCAATTTTTCAAAAAAATACAGATCCAAAACCAAATCCAAAACACGTGAGGGCGGTTTTGCCAAAACCAAAACCAATGCATGAAGTTAATACAGATCCAAAACCAAAACCAAAACCAAAACACAGGGGTCAGTGAACATCCTTAGTTTGTATAAACAAACTGGTGCATACAAGGAAATATTGAAGACTAAACCCTGATAATACTAAACAGCAGAAGAGAAACTGCACTAGATCCACATGTATAGAAATACAAAGTATAACCAATAAGAAGTCAGCGTGAGTCAAAGACAGGAAGAACTGTCACAATCTGAAGTCAGTGTAAGTGCTAGAATTCTTGTAACAAGCTGGTCAGTGAGAACTGCAGACAAGAATAACTGTAACAATCTGAAATCAGTGCTAACGGTAAATCAGAGTAACTAAGACAAACTGAAGTCAGGGTGGGCAGCAGACAAGAGAATAACAGCCGAGGTCAGAGCAGGCGGAATCCAAACGTAATCAGAAAACAAGCAGAGCTCTTTACAGGCGGCAGACTTAGTCATCGTTGAACTAACAGGGTCAAACGACAAGGATACTAGAATAATACAGAGGACGAACACTAGTGAAGCAAACACTATAACTGGCAATGAGTGAAAGGTACAGAAGCCTAATAAACCCACCAGAACTAATCTTGAACAGTCAATTAGTCCCCATAATACTAATGAATGTCCAGCACAGGGTATCAGAGGGTGTCAAGGAAACCAAGTGCACCGTCTAAACATGCTGGGATGCAGTGGAATTCCTGGGTCTACCACCGTGTCTGTCCCAGCTTCTGTCCATAAATCTGACAAATACATACAAATCTTATACATCCAACATTTGGTAAGCTAAACAACACATAACCCATTGCTATATTATGCAGTTTATAAGTTAAAATAGACAGTGCCACCTGTATTCCGGCGCCCTGGGTGGTTTTACATGCCGCAACGCCCTAGTTACAGCTCTGTGTGCAAGTATTGGGCAGCATGTGGACATGCATGTCTGGGGTACACAGCCTTCTCAGACCTCCAGTTAACAAGCATCGCTCATTGCATATAACGAGTTCTGATCCTTCCCTACTGACACCTCTATTCTGATGACTGATCCTTGGCCCCAGCATCCTGTTACTTAGTATCACTCACCGTCCATGCCAATTTCTGCTCATCTCATCCTGCATTGTGATGTATAAGCCCCTCCCCCCAGCCTCCCTTTACCTAGCATTGCTAATGCGCATGCTGAGTTCTGCTCCTCCCCTCCTGCATTGTGATGTATAAGCCCCTCCCCAAGCCTCCCTTTACCTAGCATTACTAATGCACATGCAGAGTTTTGCTCCTCCCCTCCTGCACTGCTATGTCTAAGTCCCTCCCCAGCCTCCCTTTACCTAGCATTACTAATGCACATGCAGAGTTTTGCTCCTCCCCTCCTGCACTGCGATGTCTAAGCCCCTCCCCAGCCTCTCTTTACTTAGCCTTGCTGATGCACATGCTGAATTCTGCTCCTCCTCTCCTGCATTGTGATGTCTAAGCCCCTCCCCCCAGCCTACCTTTACCTAGCATTGCTGATGCACATGCTGACTTCTGCGCCTCCCCTCCTGCATTGTGATGTCTAATCCCCTCCCCCAGCCTCCCTTTACCTAGCATTGCTGATGCACATGCTGAGTTCTGCTCCTCCCCTTCTTCATTGTGATGTCTGAGTCCCTCCCCCAGCCTCCCTTTAACTAGCATTACTAATGCACATGCCAATTTCTGCTCCTCCCCTCCTGCATTGTGATGTCTAAGCCCCTCCCCCAACCTCCCTTTACCTAGCATTGCTGATGCACATGCTGACTTCTGCTCCTCCCCTCGTGCATTGTGATGTCTAATCCCCTCCCCTAGCCTACCTTTACCTAGCATTGCTGATGCACATGCTGAGTTCTGCTCCTCCCCTTCTTCATTGTGATGTCTGAGTCCCTCCCCCAGCCTCCCTTTATCTAGCATTACTAATGCACATGCTGAGTTCTGCTCCTCCCCTCCTGCATTGTGATGTCTGAGTCCCTCCCCCAGCCTTCCTTTACCTAGCATTACTAATGCACATGCTGAGTTCTGCTCCTCCCCTCCTGCATTGTGATGTCTGAGTCCCTTCCCCAGCCTCCCTTTACCTAGCATTACTAATGCACATGCTGAGTTCTGCTCCTCCCCTCCTGCATTGTGATGTCTGAGCCCCTCCCCCAGCCTCCCTTTACCTAGTAACACTGATTGCACATGCTGATTTCTGGCTCCCGCACAGTGATATCTATAAGACACAGTGCGCGAGGAGAGTGTAACATTTCTTGTTACAATCTTTCATTTTTCAGTGTCACCATCCTAACTCTCTGCTCGCTCCATGCAAATATCTCACATTCTTTTATAGTTGGTGGAACAAATGTCCCCTCACTCTCTCGGGGAGGTGCCGGGTACCCGGTATCTGGGTGCTGTGAGTGGGCAATTTCTACCTTTAAATCAGTGACCGGTCTCCTCCATATTATATTGCAATTTTTTTTGCACTGAAAACTATTCCCACACAGAGTTTATATATTTATAAGTATTATATTTACATTACAGGTCTAGCAATATTTTAAAAAAAAAATTGTGACCATTGAAAAAAAATGCTTTATTCATTCATTATCATTATCCATTAATGGCTGTAACAGAACAAGAATTGGAGCTGTATAGCACTGCTCTAATGTATATTAAATAGGCTTTCCCACAATACCCAGTGGGCCTGAGTCATTAAGGAGAGCAAAGCATAAAAAAGGAGTAATTTTACACCTGGGAAAAATCATGTTGCATTAGAGCGAGAGATAAATTTGAAATGTGGGGACAGATTTATAGTTGGGGTAGGGCATGTCCTAGATCAACTTTAAATTTCAGTTTAAAAATAATGCTATCAAGTATTCGTTTGCTAGATGAAAAACAGCCAGTATTTATCTTATGTACAAAATATTGCATTGCAACATGGTTTGTCCAGGAGAACATTTACTCCTTTTTTTGCCTTAATTGACTCAGGCCCTGTGAATCTGATCACTGCCAGGGGTTACCCATATTTCCTGGCCATAGGGCTTTTACCCCTTATATAAATATGTCCCTGAAGGGTAATTTAGATGCTGTAAATGACTGAGGTGGACTTTTTCCCTAAAACAATCTTGCTACAGTGATCCTTTTGTACACCTCTTGGGCCTGATTCATTAAGAAAAGGAAAGCAAAAAAATGAGTAACTTTGCACCTTGGCAAAACCATGTTGCATTGGAGGGGGAGACACATTTAAAATGTGGGGACAGATTTATAGTTAGGGTAGGTCATGTCCTATATCAATTTCAGTGTACAAATAAAGCTACCAAGTATTTGTGTGCTACCTGAAAAAACAGTCAGTATTTAACTTATGTGCAAAATAATAAACTAATTTGCACCCCTTGCATTGTAACATGGTTTTGCAAAGGTTCAAAGTTACTCATTTTTTTGCTTTCCTTTCCTTAATGAATCAGGTCCCTTTTCTTTAAATTCAGCTGATAGCAAAGACTCTGATATTCCACGCTCCTACGTGCATAGAAATTCACTAAATACCATCTTTCGCCTGTTTGTTTGTTTTTTAGTTGGGCTTTTAAAGGACAAATGCTTTGATAAAAATAACTTTTGTACATGCAAGACACAGCTGTTACATTAATATTGATGCTAGATTCAGCCTTTTCTGTTTTTATAGCTTGATTTCCATGAAAATTAGCTTGCCCTCTAAAAATAGTCCCGATGTCGTGCCACACACACACCTCTCTGTGTAATTATCCGAACCAAAGAAACGTCACTACCAGGCTGCTGACATTTGATGAATCTGCAAGTACAAATTATTGCCTTTAAGAAAAAAAAAAAAACACTTTCTGTGCATTAACATCTCGTAGGCAAAAATGTAAGTACTTAGCAAGAAACATCGTGGCTGGTCAGTTAAGAAGTAAATGAAATGAGTTGGAGGGGGTTGCTTACAAGGATGCATGTTTCGCTAAACCATGTAATCAAAAATAATAACAATAATTAAGCTGTTTGGGACATAAATCGAAGTGGCACCATACTGAGGAAAGAGTGTCAAGTCTTAGAAAACGATGATTAAAGCAGGGAGCATTATTGAAATGAAACAATGGTCTATGATGACTGCAGACCAGAGATAAGGCTGTCTCGCTCGTCAGTCTGCTTACTTCCACAATGCAATAGAAAGAGAGGTGATGCATTTTGGAGAAAAAGACCATTTGTTAAATGTAGAATTAAAGGCTAGCTTCCCTTACATATCAACAAAGCAGCCTTGTTCAGTAAGGATGTTGTGACATCTTTTGATGAATAATAGCTTTACTGAAATTGGTAGAGAGGAGAAAACAGTAGACAGATAGCATTGCACTGACATACAGTTAACTCCAAAACATCCATGTTCATACATCAGTAAAGATACTCTTTAACCATTAATAAGTCAGTCCCAAATGGGTGGAATAAACACCCAACATTTTTTAAAACAGTAGAAGCCGAAAATTGCGTTTGATTTACTTTGTCTGGACCAGAAAGAAAAGATTTGTGATGAGATGTGCGCTATTGTCCCAATATTGCAAACTGGCCCAAACTGTGGTTTTGTAGACTTACTATTGGTCACTTGGGGTCTTCTACTGTTGTAACATGATAGCAATTTATTCCAATGAAAACACATATTTTTTTAAGACAGGTTACCCGCTGGCATTAAGTGACGACAGTACATGTCAAACACCAGCTAATGCGGTTGGAGCTGTGGTCAATGAAGGACACTCAGTTGACCCCTTGCGTATTATGTCATTGAACAAGGAAAAATAGAGCAGATCACAGCACCATCGCAGCCACTCCTGACCAGTTCCGTCACCATAACAGATCACATGCTTTAGATGGTGTACAAAATTGTAGAATAAGATCTTAACATACTGGTCAAATCACCAGACGTACGGTAGTTCCTACATCTCCCAATGAGTGGACCTGGTCTGAGTCTGTAAACTCTCTTCTATCCGGATTGCGGACTAAATTCTACATCATTGTGAAAGTTTCTGCTTATGAATTGCACCACTTTATAGCCTAGTCTATGGAATTGGATTCAATTTTTGGGGTTGTGTTTGGGATAAATGGAGCTTACTTTTGTTAGCACATAAGAACAAATATGTTGTTACCTGGTATTCCCTCTCTGCTGAATTACTTTGTACTTAGCATGCTAGTAATCAAAGGGGTAGGAGTCAGTTTGCTTCTTTCCTGCCCCTGTTGGACTTTCACCAATGGCTGTCATTACTGGCCTTAGCAAATACACATTGGGGCTAGAGACTTAGGTTTATTTACTAAACTGAAGGTTTGAAAAAGTGGAGATATTGCCTATAGCAACCAATCACAATCTAGCTGTCATTTGTTTAGTGTATTCTACAAAATGACAGCTAGAATCTGATTGGTTGCTATAGGCAACATCTCCACTTTTTCAAACCCGCAGTTTAGTAAATATACCCCTAAGAGACTTCAGCCTGACGTAAATATGCATTAATTTGTCCGGAGCCGGTTAAGAGAAAAATACAGTCATTCACTTTTTGAAGGAAATATAAAAATATAAGTTGCTGGGGAATATACAGTCAAGTCCATAAATATTGGGACATCGACAAAATTCTCATATTTTGGGCTCTATACACCACCACAATGGATTTGAAATGAAACTAACAAGATTTGCTTTAACTGCAGACTTTCAGCTTTAATTTGAGGGTATTTACATCTAAATCAGGTGAATGGTGTAGGAATTACAACGGTTTCTATATGTGCCTCCCACTTTTTAAGGGACCAAAAGGAATGGGACAATCGACTCAAAAGCTATTTCTTGGACATGTGTGGGCTATTCCCTCGTTATTTCATCATCAATTAAGCAGGTAAAAGATCTGGAGTTGATTCTAGGTGGGAAATGATGTGACTGCTGACAAAAGCAGCAGGATGAATTCTTTATATTTTTAACAAGTTAACCCGTGCATGATACTCATGCATTCTAGTCAAATCAAGCTACTTAAGGTGTTAAAAAGGTTCTTGTCATGCATTTGGTCCATAGCCCAGACCTCCTCAGGGGAAGAGCGTTACTTCCCGACGTAAGCGCCCTTTTTTAATGTGGTTTTGTCCACATGTCACCCCCTCATAATTCTTCTCCATCACCTCATCCTTCATTTTCATCGCCACATCTATCCAGATGTCTATCCAGACACAGGGATCTCTCTCAGCGGTCCTGAGTATCACACTCCTCTCACTCTGTCACCCCCGGAAACCACCAACCACTCCCCACTGTCACCCCCGGCAACCACCAACCACTCCCCACTGTCACCCCCGGCAACCACCAACTACTCCCAACTGTCACTTCTCCTTCAAGAAATATGTATATATTTTTTTTAAATCTTTATAAACACTTTTAACAATGAACAAATTAAATTAACAAATTAAAAACATCTTAGTATACCAAATTTCAGCCCTTTCTGAATTTTTTTTTCCACACACACTAAGAGTTTAGTAGGTCAGTGTATAACTCCGCCCAGCAGGTGGCGCTGCAGCTTGGTTTTATTTTTTCCACACACACACACACACACACACACACACACACACACAGACAAACACACGCCACTAGGCATTTATATTATAGATATTTATGGACTTGACTGTACATGACTTGAGTCGAAATGGCCAACCACTCTCAAAACATACAGATACCGTATTTCCCCAAGTATAAGACGCACCCGTGTATAAGACGCACCTTAATTTTGGGGCCCAAAATGAAAAAAAAAGCTTCCCGAGACGACTGGGGTCTCCCACTGCCGGCTGGACGTCCCGCGCCATCTCATGCTCTGAGCATGCTGCCCTCCTGGCGGTTTCCAAATTCCCGGGTGCCCCCGCCTTCTGAGAGTCCCCCCTGGCCCTGGTGGTTTCTAGCTGAGTGCCTTACCTCTACCTCTCGGAGCGCCTTTCACGGCAATTGTGGCCTGTTTCCGCTGGAGACCAGGGGCTGGAGTTGGAACAGCCCGGCGGACCCGCTACTTCCAGTTGCGCGGCGGGACTTCCGGCGGGGACACGCTGTTCCATACAGCCAGCGGGGACTCCTCTCTCCTCTCTCACATCCAGGTGCCGACTTCTTTATTGAGGTAAGTAAGACTTGCAGTGTATAAGACGCACCTTTTTTTTAGACCCAAAATTTGGGGGAAAAAGGTGCGTCTTATACATGGGGAAATACGGTAAATAGTTTTTAATGAATGAAGTCCTACCCAGTGGTTGAAGTGGAAATTTAGAAGTGGCGGTATGGAATATGTAAATTAATGGAATTTGATAGTTTTACAATGGAGGCAGTGGGATAAGTGGAGGTACGACATACCGGCACACTTCACCCACTGGTCCTGCCTATAAATATTGGTGGTACATGAAAAAATATACACTTGTAGAAAGAAGGATCTCATATACAGCAATAAGGCCCAGCTATGATTGGTAGCCCAATACCCATGTTTGTAGATGTTCTCTTAATGATTGAAAAATATGAAGGTTAGTTATCATTACATAAGCAGCTAATGTTATGAGTCAGTGTTTAGTGCAAACTTGTTAGTGTCAGTAAGGGTAGATATAAATAATGTAATGTTTGGTAGATTTACCGTTACACCAAAAGCTCTTTTGCTGCAATATTGTACAGACTTTTGTACAGTGTTGTGAGGCAGAAGTGCTAACCACTAAGCCACTGTGCTGCCCAATAAAGTGTGTGCGTGTGCATGTGTGTGCGTGCGTGTGTGTACAAATTTATGTACCTGGAGTAGACTGTTTCAATTAAATGCAATATTGCCACAATACCTGTGCACATAGTTGGATCAGAGGCAGTTTAACATGTATATATTTTCCCTATATTTTTAATATAGAACAGTATTTAGTACAGCATTAATTATGTGTTTGGAGAGTGCAGAGTATCCCTGTTTTTTTGTCTATATAATGTGGGCAACCCCCTCTTGCACCCCAGTCTGTACATGGTGAGTGCAGAGGATCTATGTCTGTTTCTATGTATATATTTTTATACATCATTATCCAACAATTTCACCTTTGTTCAAGAATAACAATATAGGCAAATGCATATTTAATATCATATATGCCCAATCTGTTCCTTCTCATTATAAGTAACCTCTGGCCATTTGCACATAGTATGGTATCTGAATGAGAGCCAAATAGTGTTATTCTCCATAGCTACAGCGATTCTATTTTGTCTTTGTCTTCACTTGTAGTACTATATTTTCAGTTTATGAACATATATCATTTTTTTTATGATGCATTATTATACAGGATATTTTGTATTTATTATATTTCTGGAATTAATTCCTATGGGTATAAATGTATTAATGTTTATTTATTAAAGGACATCCTCCATAGGATGAACACGCCCCCTTTAATGGCTGACCACGTCTCTCTGGTGGCTGGCCACTCCCCCTCTTGCAGCCAGACACAACTCTGTGGCGGAGCTCAAACATTGTATTCTCCAGAGGCCCTTCACCAGTCCAAACACTGTACATGACCTTACAAGTACTTGTCATCATTGCCAAGTATACAGGCATCGTGTCGCCTCTATACCTTGTCAATACTGGTCTTTATTCTGCCATAAACTTGGTTAGTTAAATGTATGAGTGGAATTGCTCAGCACAGAAAACATTTCTCTGGGTATTTGCATTTATTAAACATGCCAAATGTTTAGCTTTGCTGAGCTAAAATGAAAATCAGCCATAAACTCCAAAGGAGTAGTGTTGAAAATAGCAGAATTTGCAGAATGTAAGAAATACAGGATTGATTTCACAAAGCGGCAACACAATGCCGGTCCCAGACACAGCAATTTTTCATTTGATGAGATTATATTGCCACCGAACAAAACAAGTATTTCAGTGTCTGCGGGTAACTAACAACCAAGCAAGATTAATCCTCACTAGGAGCACTTTGCGCGCATGTTGTTGATACGTGTCTGGCTCCTGACGGTCTGTATGTGTATATGGTTATTGGCTGTTTCACAAAAACAATCATTTAATTGCAAATGGGAATAATATAGACCCTGTGTGCATTTAGGACTATTATTATTAACATCGCCACGGCGATATTTCGTTACTAAATTATGGCGATAGATGGTTTACTATCGCTGCGATAAACGCCGGTAGAAAACTATCCCTATCATCGCTTTTTAATAAATAGGCCCGATAGAGCGGTTCATTATGAACTCCATGTGCGATGTCTTTAAGACCCTGGACCAATCGGAATGGAACTGGACCATGACTTTAGCTGACAGCCTGGATCTCATCACGTTCCCAAAATCTGCTACCATAGGTTACTCCACCGGCAATTCCTACTGCTGTTCCTTCTTCAAGGGGGTAGAGATGACCCTTGACTAAGGGCAAAATAACAACTGGGGGTAAATTTATCAAGCTGCGTGTTTGAAAAGGTGGAGATGTTGCCTATAGCAACCAATCAGATTCTAGTTATCATTTATTTAGTACATTCCACAAAATGACAGCTAGAATCTGATTGGTTACTATAGGCAACATCACCACTTTTTGAAACTTTCAGTTTGATAAATGTACCCCCCCCCCCCCCCAGTCAGTGCTTGAGTAGCTTATGAAAAGATTCACTTTAGCAATTCAAGAAACCAGGGGTTCAGTGATGGACTCACAAGTATGTGTGTTACAATATAAACATTAAGGGACTGTTGGTTTCAAACTCATTGCATAGACTCCAATGGCGCACATTGTAAATCATTTTGCATTTAGAGTACACAGTACATCATACATAGAATATACACATTTTGATTTCCTAATCATCCCTTCATAATTCAGTCCTGCACCTTGTGGCTTCATTTAACTTAACAGGGAAACTATTTTGGTTAATTTCAAATGCCTGGGGTACAGTGTTTTGTTCCAGCTATTGCCAACATCTTGTTATTGAACACACCCCTCGTGAGACATTGGTAATCACTGATTGATAAAGTAATTTGCTGCCTAGCATAGCATTTGTGATTTCTCTGTATCGGTAAGAAATACACAGAAGTCCCTGCAGAGCAGAAATCAGCCCTTTAAAAACTGCTGTACTGTATCGAATAGCTGCCGTGATTTTAAGATTTTTTGGGGAGTATTTTTGTCACTTTAAATTCAACTTCTTTTTTTTTTAGTCGTCTTTTTTTTTTTTTAATATGCATCTACTTTCTACGACATTAATTCTGCTGCAGCAGAGGACGGATTAAATTTGAATTATATAATGGATATAAAATATTCTTCCAGGTTGTCTACTGTAGCTAAGTTTTCTCATCTATTAAGCATATGCATGTCCTAGAACTGAGAAATTGGAAGTTGGGACTTATCAGCTAAATACTGTGATTAGTGCCAAATGGATTGCTCATCCTCATTCCGTTCCACTTAGACTTAGCGCAAATGCCACTCACAGATGATTCGCAAGTCGCAGCCGGAATTCTAACAGGATTGACCCCAGAGATTGCATGTCAACATCTCGATCTGCTTTGACAGCAATTTTGCATATTATTGTGAGCGAAGAAACGAAGAAAAGAAGAGCCAAAAGAATCTTCCCTTCTGTATTCCTAAACACTTCTCACATCACGCTGCTAAGAAAACACAACTGGGCAGATTCATTCAATTACTGTACATCGGTATTAACCGTTTACGTCTCTTGGGTTCCACGCTTACTTTTGATGAGATTGTGTCAGGAGACATCGCATACTAATCTTTTTGTGGTTTTCATTACTGTTCTAAAATGACATTGAGCTGACAGAGCATATACCCAACACACAATGGCGAAAAAAATCCCAAGATAATAATAACCTTTTGTCTCCCCGGAGATTGCTTTTAGAAGAAATTAATGCAAAAAAAGCTGCTGACATAATTTCTAATGTTGTTTTTATTATTGTATATGATTTGTGTCATTTATTTTCTATTATCTCCTGGAGTTTGTAGCCATGGAGATGATGTCATTTCCACAAATATATATCCCACGATCGACCCCCCCAAGCCATGCATTAAACATGTTTTAACCCTTCCACTGTCAGAGCTGTGCGAGAGGATTCTTACTCCTGTGACGATAATGGGTCTAAAACTCTAGTCATTTTTATAATGTTCACAAAATTCTTGCAGAGAACAATTCTTCCCTTTTCCATCAAATAGCGGTTTGTGCGCTTACAGCTCAAAGTAACAACGTGAAGCCCTTTCTACCCAGCCTCTGAAATCCTGAACTCTTCCTGTTCACATTGAGGGAAGGGGTGATCTTTTTTGAGCCAAGGGCGTAACAAGTGATCACTGTGCCCTCTAGCAGAATTTAGTACAAAGACTCAAATGGGATTTCACTGCATGGGTTGGGTACGAAATGTAGACAATAAAAATGTTGACGTGAAAATGTCAGCTTCAAAAATGAAGCTGGTGACAGCTTCAAAATGTGGACAGTGTGATTGTCGACATTCAGAATGTGACAGTCACACTGCCGATATTAAAAGAGCAATGCTGGCGGACTCGCCATCAGCACAGGTTTGGAAGTGTTTGTGTGGAGGGCGGGGGGGAGAATAGTCACCGGACTCGCCGGTAGGGGTGTAGGAACTGGGGGGCCAGTTACCCCCCCATGATTTCTCTTGGGTGGGTAAAGACTGTTTTGCCCCCCCATGAACTTCTACACAAAAGCCTTCTACTTGCTACTTTCTGAAGTCCTGGGGGTAAATGTATCATAGTCCGGTTTTTGCATCCCGCGCGAGATCGGCGAGTTGCCTTTACAAGCCAGCGCCGCTTTAAATTTTAGCTGTCAACTGGCCGATCTTGCGCAGGATACAAAAACCGGACTATGATACATTTACCCCCTGGTATCTGTTCTAAAATGATAGATTGTGTTAGTATAACTACCACATGTTATTTAATATAGATTGTCTTAGTACAGATTTAATACAGATTGATTGATTTGTTTATTTAAAAAACTAACTGTTCCGTCCATAAACATTTAATAAATTGCAAAGCGCTACGGAATTTGCTGGCACTATATAAATAAATGTTGATGATGATGATGATGATAAATAAATAACCTGTATTGATGATGAACAGCTAACTATTCACTTTACTTTTACCCTGAATTTCGTGCGCTGCGTCCAGTAGCAAACATGAGTTACAGCAATTAAAATTTATAGCACATACCACAACCATAGTGCACATACTTATATGTACATACATATTTATAGCACATACCATAACCATAGTGAGCCAGTGATTATAGATTTAAAAATACTCCCAATCAAATGAGATTAGACTGTCAACGAAATCTGAATAAAAATTAGGTTAATGACTATAAAAAATTAAACTTTTTAAGATGAAAAATATAAATTATCTTTCTAATTGGTAGTTAATATTAATAATAATATTTATTTAATAATGTACAGAGAAGGGAGAGCAGAAATGAGCCTCTGGATAGAACAGACTTTTATTGACAGTCCCTTCATCACCGACGCTGCCTTGCGCACTGTTGTGGTCAATGTCTGCTTACTAGATACAAAACTATTGTACCCCTTTGCTTAACAAACGCAGAACGGCTATTTTACTAACATTGGATTTAGCTGCAAAATTTGCATTAAATCAATGACATGCTTTCTGTGTCTATCTCGTCTCATACAGATAAAATTTCATTTCTGATTGGCAGTTGCGGTTCAGCAGAGTCCTTTAACTGCGCACATCTTGGGCTTATTAAACGAAGGCTATATCGCTCGTCTTGTAGTTAAACTTGGTTAAACCATATAAATAATATATGTCTGCTGTCCGCTGCTGCAGAAGCAAGTCAGGTGGCATTTATTTGGAATATAACTATTAACACAGGAATTAACGAAGTGCTAATCAATATCCTATTATGAAACACTGCAACAAGGTTTAAAAATAATAATACAAAGGGAAAAGAGTGTTAATCAGGAAAATATGTTTAATGGATACCCAGTTATCCGAGAAAGAAGGAAAAAAACACCCTTTTCTCGCATGCAGCCAGAAATGTTCTCTTAAAGTGCATTAAAAACTATTCATGCTGGAAAAGCAGCGCTGTAAAATCACAGCATTTAGAATCCGCTTATGCGGCACAAAGTTAGGCAATTCTAACATTCATCAAACTTTCTATAAATGTCGTAGTTCCCAGGTTCCGCTGGCTGCCTGCCAAGGTCACGGGGGGGGAAAGAGGAGATGTATCATTTACCGTATAACTCACTTGATACCGGTCAGCGGAATTCACCAGCGTTCCAACAGACAGAGGGCCTGCCACCAAGCTGTCTACTGTCATTTTATTGCTTTACTGCTTAATGCATGGTGCTCTATGAAGTTAGCCAAAAAATAAAAAACAGGGTTCCCTGTCACCCTGCCTTCCTGGTCCAGCATTTTGATCAAATTGTGACTATGCCCAGATATTAAATTGTATAGTGATATTACTGAATCTAATACACAAATGTTTTTTATTACAGGGGCAAACGCAGGATTTGTAGAGGGGGGTTTCCACACCACGCCGCCAGTGGGTGTGACCAGCATGCATAGGGGCGTGGCTATAACATTAGACAGTGCTTGGCTGCTCTCCAACTCTTTCTATCCCCATAATATACATGGGCTATGCTGTGTGCACTACTGTTAGGTGCACACAGCTCTCCCTTTTCAAGCAGAGTTGGTGCCCCAGGCTTGGAGGGGGGTACTGGGCTATACTATTACAGCCAAGCTCCACTCTCGCAATCTGGCAGGAGCAGAGGATGCTGCAGAACCTGAGCGGGGGAGGGTAGAGCAGAGGGGGCACCTAGGGTGCCCATGGACCTTCCTCCAACCCTGAGCATAGTGCAGTATGATAGCTTCACTTGGAAGTTGAGTTGGGATGTCAGAATAGAGACCTTACCTTCAGGCCAGCCTCCTCTTTACCTCCTAGCTCTCCTGCTGTGCAGAAGTTGTTGGAGAAGACACATTCTTATATTATATCTGAGACATTAATCTGAGAAGATCATTCGTCATCTGATGATGATATAGTGTTTTTCTTGTCCTAATGTGAACCTGAATTGGTGTTTTTTTGTGAGAGTTTGCTGAATCCCTGTTCTCTAGTAGCCAGTTCTCTGGCCCGGTGCAAAATAATATACAAGAAATACAGAGGACACAGTCTGCAGCTTCCTCTTGTGGATCTCATTCAAAATATCTAAGGGGAGACTTTTGATTTCTGTCTTTAGTCTTTTTACAACGCTTGGGGTTCTTCCTGAGGGAATTGTGTTCAAGGCACTGATGGGTTAGAATGTAACCCCCTTTATCAAAGTTTCTTCATAATTTAGGTTCTTGCAATAATAGCCATGGCCCCCCTGAGACCAATTGTCTCCTGAGTACGTATACGAACCACATATAAATGCAAAAACTTCTGTATGCATTTTCACATGCAGTTTATGCTCCAATGAGCAACTGGCCAAGAGATCTGCACCCAAAAATGTATTTAATCAATAAATTATTATAATCCTGAGCATTAACAGAACATGTATCGCAGACAATACTTAACCCTTTTTTGGAATTAAATATTCATTATCTATGAATTACAGTCATATTCAAGCACATTGGTGGTGTTTTCTTACAGTCAAAACAGTTCCCTTGGATCAGTAATGGCCAACAGGCGGCCCTGGTGCCACATGCGGCCCCCCAAGCCTTCATCTGTGGCCCCCAGCTCCTTCCTAGTTTATTGTCAGATATGTTAGTTATAGCTTGTAACACTTGTTTATGAAGACTGCTGATCTGTTATTACAGATAGGTTTCTCTTTCTTTAATGAAATGTTTTATTTTAACGTATTACTGAGATTAAGGGTACTTAAGGGAAAGTTAAAGTGCTCCACCATGTGGCCCCAAAAATGTTTCAGAGTACCCATCACTACCTTGGATAATGTACCCACACAGAAACTAATATCAGAACCAACATCAGACGTTGAGCGTACATATTCCATCGGCATTCTGGAATCTAACCTAAAAATCCAACCTAAGGGTCTAAGGGGGTGAGACGCCGTTATATATACACAGAAGTCACGGAATCGGCGCTAGGGTAGAAGCTTTTGGGTGAAACCCTATCTACAACCTTTGACTACCCGAGTTGAATGTAACACTAATACTCCAGGTATCTGGTAAGAACTTGTTTTCAATATTATACCTTGCCGATGTTGTCCCCCCTCTTGAATGCCAAAAAAACGCTCATCTGGTAAGAGACTATTCTTTCTACGTTACATTCTGTGGATTGCTATTATATATATATTTTCATCTAGCTGCACAAATTTGTTTTGATTATTGGATATCAAACTCCCTGATTAATATTGGAAAGGGGCAGACAGTGTGTGGATGAAGAGGGGCAGACAGTGAGGATGAAGAGGGGAAGACAGTGTGAGGATGAAGAGGGGTAGACAGTGTGAGGATGAAGAGTGGCAGACATTGTATAATTATTTTGGAGGGGTGCCTTGAAACCAATATGGAGACTCTAAGGGCTAGATTTACTAAGCTGCGGGTTTGAAAAAGTGGGGATGTTGCCTATAGCAACCAATCAGATTCTAGCTTTCATTTATTTAGTGCATTCTACAAAATGACAGCTAGAATCTGATTGGTTGCTATAGGCAACATCCCGCCTATTTCAAACCCGCAGCTTAGTAAATCTAGCTCTTTGACTTTTCAGTGCTATTACATCAATACCTTGTTGTAAGGATCATTCAAGACATTAGAGAGAGATATATATGTATTATTCAAATAGGTGCACCTATATGGTTTTGAGGTCTCTTTTAAATATATTTTAGTTAATATTTAGATCCTAATCATTGAATGATACAGAGTAGTGGTATCACCATTTTGGTGAGATTTTATATGTGTTTATACTAATAAATTTACATTTTGAAATATCCACAGTGCTCAAATTGTTCATTGTGAATTGAGATACCATTGCATTTTTTGTTTTTCTATTGAATGTTCCAAGAATCACCACTATACAGAAGTATTACGCTTACCTCCCAAATGCCTAGATCTAGGCTGGAATGTTGGGATGTTTGTCTCACTCACCATAGTGAGCAGGTGCCGTGCACAGCAGCCACTGGTGTACTCAGCAATGCAAGGGTCTTTTTAGGGGAGGAAAGGTTTTGAGGGCAACCTGGTGCTTCGGAAACACTCAGAATGCACCCAAGGGACATGGCATGCCACCAAATTGCAAGCCAGGTAAGAAGTGTGGGGTGACGTCCTCTCTTCTTGGGAGTGTGGCACCATAGCCCAGAGCCGCACTCACAGCCTATTACCCTGCTGCTGCCCCTCCATGCCAGCGACCGGTGCAGAGCGATGGGACAAAGCGGTGAAAATAAAGAAACGGAATGAGTGACATTGTGACAGAGCCAGGTCATCCATTAGGCAACCTAGTGGACTAGGGCTCAGAGGGCCTGACTCTAACCTGTTTTTATGTGTCCCTTTTTAAAAGAGGGAGGGTACCAGTATACTGCCTAGGGCCCTACGGGGTCTTAAACAGGCTCTGAACCCCAGTGCCCTAGCAACTGCCTAGGTTGCCTAGTGGTAGAGCTGGCCCTGCCTTTTTGTCTGCACAACGCCAATAACTGCAGCGGGACAATGTGGGGAAGTATGGCCATAGCTACTTAAGTCGATATCATCTTAGTTAAGCAACTGAATTGATAAACTGCTTGTTTGGTAAGCGCACAGGACGGAATGTTTATGAAGCCATATGTGGGAGTAATTAGGAATAAGAGAACGTGATGAATCTTGCCGCATGCAGCCACATTATGGCTGCACATAATGAGATGTTGAACCAGCTCTAATAGGAGGAACATATGTTACGACCCTATTACTCAATGCAGGCGCTCCTTACCCCTCATTTGCTTTGCAAAAGTAATATTTATACAACGCGAAGTGATCTAGCTACACTAACCGGGGCAAATACTTTATTAGTTCCCTGTGCTTAAAGGATTACAAATGTCAAGATGACGATCTGTCAGGCTTTATGCTCATAATGAGATTCAGAATGGTCATAATGTAGGATGATTTGCAAGGGATTATGTATTGATCTGTAAAGTAAAATAGGACAGTAAATCCATAGAAATAGCAGAAAATGTCATGTAAATGTGCAGCGTAGCAGAGTGTGCAGCCAGGCGTCAGCTAGAGAAAATCTGCTCAAATTACTTATACAATGAGAACATTTATGGACATTAATAAAATAGAAGTTTCTATGAAAACGTTGAACTCCCCCTGAGGTTAATAGGAGACAATCTCTCCTAGAACCACTGGGCCTCTGCTTTCTGGCTGAAGAGTGTGAAGGTTTATATATACTTGTGGTTCAGCCTGGGTCTGAGGGGCGGAACCGATAATCTACTCTCTGGGATTATTGATTGGAGATGGGCTGATCGATTATGGTGATTCGTAAATTGTATTCAGTGAAACAAAGGAGAACAAAATATTTCAATAACTTGGTCAGGAAGAGTCTCAGGGGTACATTTATCAAGCTGAGGGATTGAAAAAGTGGAGATGTTGCCTATAGCAACCAATCAGATTCTAGTAATCATTTATTTAGTACATTTTTACAAAATGACAGCTAGAATCTGATTGGTCGCTTTAGGCAACATCTCCACTTTTTCAAACCTGCATCTTGATAAATAATACTCCTGGATGTGATGCTTTGACTGTTTTACCCATGTATATTTTTCAGTGCACCCTTCAAGCTGAAGCGCTAGGCAGAAAATGATTTTTATTGGGATGTTTCCAAAAACTGCTAAGTGAAACCGCTCAACAAGTAGTCACACACAGAGACACTGCAGGTCGCTACTTTCAGTATCTCTTAAATGAGCCTTATTGACATCCTTTAAATCGAAAAATTGGACTTTGTTCTGACAAATATCCCTTCAGAGCTTTTATGCAATTTGCTATGGATGTTCCAAAATACAGACACTTTATTCTTTATAAATAAAAGATAACAAGT
Source organism: Mixophyes fleayi (assembly GCF_038048845.1). Classification (NCBI taxonomy): domain Eukaryota; kingdom Metazoa; phylum Chordata; class Amphibia; order Anura; family Limnodynastidae; genus Mixophyes; species Mixophyes fleayi. The sequence continues at coordinate 17,006,682 of NC_134407.1, forward strand.
TCTGCAGTAAGTAATATCAATATAAAATACAGGTTTAACTGGTTATCTTCAGGAACTGTTTCTTGACTACAAGTAAATATAAATGGCCATCCCATTTTAACAGTAAAAAAAGACTGAAAGAGACATTTATAAAGATCTATAGTAATATGCAGCCCGTTATTTGCAGTTTTTGTTAACCAGTTAAACCTGTTCAATATAAAGATCGAAGATCAGTAATTCGGGATCCGATAGTGCTGCATGCACTACATGACCATTCTAAGTCCTTGTTACTTCAATGACGGGAATCTGGTTATGAACCCTCTTCCTCCTCTCACAGCATCATACCCCAGTGATAGTGCGGAAGTCAGACTCCCAGCACAGCAGCTTTCTATTGGCTTTGCAGTTGCTTGTTGGCCATAAGGTAATAAGGACTCAACCACTAAACATGTAACTCAACCAACAGATGGATTAAGATCTCATGCAGCCTTGGTTTGGCCCCCATGCTAAATTTAAAAAAACAAAAATAAACACTATAGTAATCCAGACCCCTCAGTGCCCACTGGGCCCTATGCAAGAGCCTCGGTTGCCTAGTGGATGATCCGGCTATGGCTCAACTGCACAGGTAAATCAAGTTTTGATAATGCTACAAATATATAAACTATAATTAAAGAATGATCAGCTTCTCTAGAGTCACAATAACACGACAAGGGTTGGGAGGGGGGGGGGGTTGAGCACAGGACAGAAGAACATCCGCAAAAGTAAATAAATTAAATTTCGAAGGGGAGGATATAAGCGACTAGAGCCAAGTCATACAAATTTATTAGGCAGCACAAGTTTGCCTATAACTCACAATCTTATAGCTGGTTTATATCAGCCAGACAGAAGGATTAAGCCTCAACTGAAGAATTCTGGGTACAAAGTAATTGATCATACACCTCCCCTACACAGCGCAAGGAGCAAGGGCTAAGGAAAAGGAGTTTAGGTGCAATAATATTATTCATGACCCCCCACCCCATCCCAAAAAATACAAACCAATGGATAAATATGTTTTTATCCCTAGTTTATTTCACTTTTAAATAACATAAATGGTGTGCACAGATGCAGAGAGTGATCACTGCAAAACCATATATATCACATATCATAAGTCATATCAAAATATCTAACGAGTGTGCCAGAGATCGTAATTTTCTTTTCTTATGATTAATTTACAGACCCGGCAGCGGCTTACTGCTGCAGTCTGCCAGCTAAAAGCCATCTAAGTAGCAGAACCCTCCAAGGACTTAAGGTTACGGTACAGTAACGTAAATAAACTGGGTTTATTGACCATAGATCAACGTTTTGAACTCACAGGTAATTTCTCAAATATCTTGGTAAAAGGTCCCTGTGAGGTTGATATACTGTAAATAAATCCAATTTACTTAAGTTACTGCCCTAAATACTCTGAGGACTTTCCGTATCTAATGATTACATTTGCACACAAGCACCCACGGTTTACTCTTTTATTTTTTTTTTGCAAAAACAACCACTGACTAATATATTGTAATAACTAGTGGTAAAAGGTAAACACATCTTACTTGACAGATATGGAGGTGGAGGTGTTGCCCATAGCAACCAATCAGATTCTAGCTATCATGTTCTTGAATGTGTTGGATAAATTTATAGGTAGAATCTGATTGGTTGCTATGGGCAACACCTCCACTTTTCCTTTTTAGAAGGTAAATGATTGATATCAACCCCCAAGTCTTCTTTACCCTTCTGCCTCTCTTTCAGGAGTTTCTAGAGCAAGCCTGGCCAACCTGTGGCTCTCCAGGCGTTGTGAAACTACAAGTCCCAGCATGCATGCTTTGCCAGTAGATTGCCAGCTGATAGCTGGCAGGGTATGATGGGACTTGTAGTTTCATAATACCTGGAGAGCCACAGGCTGCTCTGGCCTGTTCAAGAGGAAGCCAGATGTTCCCCATTTAATAATATCAGTCACTGTTCTGGTCTACACAAACAAAAAAAAGAAAGCTGGCAGACGGGCCCCTGACTGATCACCGGTATTTTTGCCCCTGGCTCCGTGTTCTTCAGAATAAGTCTGCTGTAAAACATCATAGAAATGGGACTACTGAGACATTAGTGTGGCTCTAAACTGTGATAACCAGCTGAAACACTGCTGTAATTGTACAAAATGATGAGTAGACCTGCGCGTATGGTGTATCGGGAATTAAACCATGGGAGTTCTCACAATGCAAGGACCCTACTCCAAGCACTTAACTAGGATCAGAAGCAAAAGAGTTCACAGCAACATAGTGTATACATGAAATGATGATGTAAAATTTCTTTGTCTCGTGCTCCTGACAAAGGCTTGGTATCATTTTTTTGAAATATGTTAACAGAATAGTATGATCATCGCTCTACTTGTATTGGAAATATAAAGAAGAATTCAGATACCTTTGGAAAAGGTATGCAGACCGACACCTGTTCCCAGTAATTAGCAAATAGAAATATAATTGTAATATTCAGGAAGTACTTGTAGAAGGTCCATATCAAGGGCAAGTCCCAACCAACAGTTACAAGATGGATTCCAGAAGTAATTTCACAGGTTTATAAGAGTAACAGACATGAGGTGCCAAAATGACTGATGGCACATTCCACAAGGGCAGTGGTAACCCGCTGGGCACACAGAGCTCCGGCTTCAGTAGCTGAACTGAACTGTGCAAAGCAGCAGTATGAACGTCTCTTCAGACCTTCTCCAGGAATGACCTTTTACATGTCGTATCATCGGCTGACACTTACGTTGCAAGGAAAAATCTTCAAGCAGTTGCTTATTAAATATTTTATATGCATTGATTGATTGATTGATGTTGACTTGATTCTGTGGACCCAGCCTTTGTTGTTACTTAGGTACGTCCCATTCATGAGGGCTGCCATGGAGTCTGAAAAGGAAATAAGCAAATTATACTCAGCCTTAATTTCACTTCCTTTAAGTACTCCAGCCCTAATGTTCCTTCCCATGTTACCTGTTTATATGTTTTTCAGGGAGATCTTGGGAAGTTAAGGATAATGAAAATATGAGCAGTCATATTATATACCTTCTGGGGGTATGACTAAGGTTAATAACACCCACTCATGAGGGCAGCAATGCAGTACTTCAATTAAATGAAATTTACAGTGAGTAGAATTTGTTTATATAAACTTAAAAGTAGTTGAAAACAGTTGGACGAACCCCTCCCCATGACCATGGGCATCCCCAGGATCTTCACAGTTTCCTCATAGCAGGTAACAAAAGAAACAGAGGCAATGCTGTTACCACCGGTTTTTGGCTGGAAATTTTGTTGTGTTCGGTTCCCATGGCTCCATTAAGGGGCATGAGCAAAGTGAAGAGAAGGGCATTAAGTGTGGGCCCTGTGCAGCGGCATCTATGGCACCCTTCAAAACCTGGCCATGAGCTGGGGTATTTAATACATACTTGCCAACTTTTCCTCGTTGGCTTCAGGGAGATCCCGGGGGAGGTGGGCGTGCGGGGGTGAATCGCATCATCTTTGCACCGCCCCCTAAACAATTGTCACAATTTTGGCCAATTACAGCAGGGGGAGGGGCTAAGATGGCCACTTATTTATTGCGGGGCGAGAGCCGGGAGGTTGCCCTCTCTCCCAGAAATGCGGGAGTCTCCCAGACATTCCGGGAGAGTAGGCAACTATGCGTTAAAGAATAGCAGCTAATGAATCTCTAGAGACTTAAGTGTCTTTTACAGTTCTGTCTCCATTCCTGAAGTCATGTTGTCTTACCTGCCAGTCTTCGATTAAATCTTGGTCTCCATGAAAATGGCCACCTCCATAGGCATCAATACATGGACATAGGACACAATTTCTGAACTGTGTCATCATGCCACAGATGGCGAAGCCAACCACGTCTTGTACTGGCTCAGCATCAGGGAGAATGCCAGACTCTTCAGGGAGTGAGGGAGATCACCCCTATTTCAGGGAGTCTACCTGACATTCAGGGAGAGTTGGCAATTATGGATTTAATATCGCACAAGAAACAGCATCAGTAATAGATGCCTGTGTCAGTGTACACATGTCCTTACTGCTATTCATATTTAATGATAGGGTCCCAATAAAAATTACAAATAAACACCACCATATAGCAGTGAACATTATGCATGCCTTCAGTGTCCAGTGGGGTATGAAGGAATACATTTATTATGCTGAGTAAATAATATCTAAGACTACTAACGCTCATGGAGGACGTTTAATATTAGCTCCATAACATAAAATGTCATGATATGCACTTACTTCCTTTTGAATATTACCTATTTCCTTTTTCCCCAGAGAAATTCTAACATGACTTAGGAACACTTTTGGATAAATTCAGGAAAATAATAAAAAAAGGTAAACTCATAGGCTTATATACAGTAGACTCATACCCTGCAGTACATTGCTAATAATACATTTAAAAGGGCAACGAATGGCTAATTCTTTAAACATCCCCCCCAGGCCCTGCAAACTTTCAAACAATCTGGTATTTTGCAAAAGACTGAACCTGGGACCTGAGGCATTAGAAAAAGCTTCCGAAAAACGCACAATATTTGCACACTCTGGGATTTCTCATTAATCTAGAACCCAATGTACCTTAAAATGAAAACCGTTCTGTAAGAAAATCGGAGTTCCTGGCAAGAATTCAAGCTAAGCCCTGTTTAATCAAATGCTGCTTTTAACTCTATACAGATTGTATGGCTTAGCTGTTATCTGTCATCGGCAGCTTCATAAACCTGAGGACAGCACCCTACCCAGAAATAGAGATCAAGCTGCTTCATGTGCCTAGAGGCCGTTACCCAAGTCACGTTCCCCGTGTATTGTTATGTTTCCACGTCTATAATTACGGATCTCGCTATACAGAACTATTATCCGGTTTATCCTTTTATTTGTAGTCTTGCCTGTGTGCATTAGATAGATTAGAAACAATAAAATATAATTTTATAGCATTTACATTTCAGTCTGGAAGCTTAGTATACTTTTGGCATTCTATAAGATACTTTATAACCCATGATATATAAACGCTCTATCTGATTTGGGGGAGTTTCGGTTTAAACCCCCAAAAATCTGAGTCCCTCTTTCCTTTACCATTGTTGCTTTTGATGTTCATTATATATAACTATTGGGGGTCCTGTGTGTTATGTCAAGTTGAGCGTTACAGAGAACTATGCTCTCATTTTATGTATCCCGCTATGTTCATGAATGTTAACTCTGTGGACAAAGAGTGGAAATCTGTGCTACCCTATGGAACCATGTCATTGAATGTATATGTTTATTGTACGAATGTTATTGTATGATATATGCTAGTTTATCTTGAGCAAGATTTGAGTGCGATAATTTTAAATTATTACAGGAAGCGTTTATGTAACTAGAGGGGTTTTGTAGACTTACCCTTAGTGAGGATAAGTGGGTCAGAGGTACCTCTTAATACTATAGACATAGGAAAACCGAAGGGGGGGGGGGGGGGTTCCTAGTGCCTGGAAAACCCCCTCCAAGCCTGGAGCACTGTATAATTGAGGTGGCTGGACCCTGCCCCCACTTCACACAGCTCTGCTTGAAAAGAGAGAGCTGCACCTAACGGTAGTGCATGCAGTATTGCCCATGTATATTATGGGGATAGGGAGAGTTGGAGAGCACCCAAGTATTGTCTAAAATTATAGCCACTCCCCCATACATGCTGGTGACGCCCACTGACGGCGTTGTGAGGAAACCCCCCCTCTGAAAATCCTGCAATTGCCCCTGCTCCCAAATCCAAATTGTCATCGAACAATCCATAAAACTGCCCAGTTAGCAGAACAGTTGTGGACTGTTTCTCAGATTTACATCATAACAGCATCTCTATTGGTCACGTCTACCAGGAACCAGGCATCAAGTTAACAGATGGGTCGCACAGCCTGATCATCATCATCAACAGCTATTTATATAGTGCCACTGATTCCGCAGCGCTGTACACAGAACTCACTCGCATCAGTCTCTGCCATATTGGAGCTTACAGTCTAAATTTACACACACACACACAGCAGGTGGTAAAAATACAAACTGTGCTTAGCGTTGTCAACTCATTTCTAACACAGACTATTACCCATACTTGCCAACTCTCCCAGAACGTCCGGGAGACTCCCACATTTTACGTGAGTCTCCCGGACTCCCGATAGAGTGTGGCAATCTCCCTGATCTGCCCAGAAGTGGGCAGAATACGATTCACCGGGAATCGCAGCGTTTGGCCCCACTGTAAAATGACGCGATTTGCATCATTGCGTAATGGGGGCGGGGCTAAAATGACGCGATTTTTGGGGCCCCGCCCCCTACACGCCTACCTCCTACTAGCAGCTCCCGGAAAAAAATAATGAAATATGGCAAGTATGCTATTACCTTGTAAATACCCGTCCAACGATTAGTGTGTTATTCTGGATGTAAGGCTACCTCTAAAATACCCTTTGATATAAAGAAATATTATATTGGTAACAAAACCAGTGCTTTTTTTGTAAGAAAATAGGTGCCAGAACTCACATCTTGTTAATCTTTTAGTAAAAAAAGATCTTTTGTACTGATGTTATACGACTTATTGAGCCACTCTATAATGTATTACGCCGTGATTAGTGTATACAAACTGTACAATGGTTCCTTACAAACACCTCTGTGCTAGATAATCAAATACTTCTCTTCTTACCCCCTCCTGGCTGGCTGGCAAGGCTGCAGTTCAGATGCACTGATGTCCAGATGCACTGATGTCCAGACGTACTGGAGTCTGATGCAGAATGCTGTACAGGCTTCACTGCTGCCCAGGAGCAAATGCAGGATATCTAGAGGGGAGGCCCCAAATGTTAGATTTAATAATACAAAACAACTGGTCATCACTGACCTGTTACACACTGACATGTCCCTTGCTGCCTACCAACTTTTCTCACATATGCCAATTAGCTTTTCTCACCCCTATTCTGCCCCCCCCCCTCATTTTTTGTAGCCCTCTCTTTCTGCCCCCTCATTTTTCTGTAGCCCTCTCTTTCTGCCCCCCCCCGTCTTTCTGTAGCTCTCTCTTTCTGCCCCCCCTCATTTTTGTGTAGCCCTCTCTTTCTGCCCCCCCTCATTTTTGTGTAGCCCTCTCTTTCTGCCCCCTCATTTTTCTGTAGCACTCTCTTTCTGCACCCCTCATTTTTCTGTAGCCCTCTTTTTCTGCCCAATTCATTTTTCCGTAGCCCTCTCACATTTTTCTGTAGCCCTCTCACATTTTTCTGTAGCCCTCTCTTTCTGCCCCCCTCGTTTTTCTGTAGACCTCTCTTTCTGTCCACTTCATTTTTCTGTAGCCCTCTCTTGCTGCGCCCCCGTCCCCCACTTTCTGTAGTCTGTACTTACCTTCTATGCTTCTTTTCTCGCTCCTCTGCTTGATCGTGGCTCTCTCAATGGCTCTCTCACCTCTCACTGGCAGCGTCGTTACATCACAACGCTGCCGGAGCCGGAAGCAGGACACACACTAAGATGCGGTGCTGCACCGCAGAGAAAAAAAAAGTTAATTAAACTTTGAAAACCCCTTGAAAAAAGGTGCTGGAATGCCGTTCAGAGCGTTCTATGAGAAAAAAGCCCTGAACAAAACTAATATACCTTTGGTAGTCCACGCCTCCACTAATAAATGTGCCGATGTGGCTTCTAAAGACCAGTCTGTTGTATTGGTACGTTATTTGTGTGTCTGTGGTCTTAGGTAGGTGGGCAGAGGGTTCCTTAGTCTCCCTTTGGTGTTGCTTATTCCTTCAACATTACCCAGCAAAGATAGTACTGAATCCTGACTATAGTGGAAGCATTGCGCAGGAGATATTGAGGTGAAGATTTATATTCAGAAAAGACACACACACACTCACACACACACACACACACACACACACATACATACACACACACTCACACACACACTCACACACACACACACACACACACTCACATACTCACACACACACACACTAGGGATGTGCACCGGCCACTTTTGGTGTCTCGTGTTTTAGATTCGGATTTGCTTGAGGTTTTGGGTTCGGATTTGTTTCGCAAAACACCTGACGAATGGTTTTGGTTCGGATTTAAGGTTTTCGATTCGGATTTATTTTGAAAAAAACATAAAAAGTGCTAAAAAACAGTTTTGTGGGTTTTTTTTTCACTCCTACACTATTATTAACCTCAATAACATTCAATAACATTAATTTCCACTAATTTCCAGTCTATTCTGAATACCTCACAATATTGTTTTTAGGCCAAAAGGTTGCACCGAGGTAGCTTGAGCACATAATGCCAAAAAAAGAGGTGCAAGATGGAATTGTTCTGGGCCCTCCCTCCCACCCCTCGCAAGATTCGACGCGAGACTTGGACGACAGAGCCTCGTTTTCAATTTTTTGCCCGCCGGAAATATCCGAACAGTGCTCGGATCCCGTTCGGATCCGCACTGTTCGGGTGGGCTCGGATTAGCGGAATCCGAGCCCGCTCATCTCTAACACACACACACACACACACACACTTCTTAACACACACCCCATCAGGGAGAAGGGGAGGTACAATAGATTATTTTGAAATCATTTAGATTTTTCCGAACACACAATAAGATCAGCTCCTGAAATTCGAATTTAACATACCAATGAGAGCTTAATCGCTAATTAAAAATATTACTGGAAACAAAAACTGCAAATAATGGGCCGCATATTACTATGGATCTTTATAAATGGCTCTTTCAGTCTTTTTTTTACTGTTAAAATGGGATGGCCATTTATATTTACTTGTAGTCAAGAAACAGTTCCTAAAGATAACCAGTTAAACCTGTATTTTATATTGATATTACTTACTGCAGAGCTTGTTATCTTTTATTTCTAAGGAATAAAGTGTATGTATATACCCAATTGCATAGAAGCTCTGAAGAGATATTTGTCAGAACAAAGTCCAATTTTTCGATTTAAAGGATGTCAGTAAGGCTCATTTAAGAGATACTGAAAGTAGCGACCTGCAGTGTCTCTGTGTGCGCCTACTTGTTGAGCGGTTTCGCTTGGCAGTTTTTGGAAACATCCCAATTAAAATCATTTTCTGCCTAGCGCTTCAGTTAGAAGGGTGCACTGAAAAATATTAGGGATGTGCACCAGCCACTTTTTGTGTCTCGTGTTTTGTGTTTTGGATTCGGATTTTCTTGAGGTTTTGGGTTCGGATTTGTTTCGCAAAACACCTGACGAAAGGTTTTGGTTCGGATTTATTTTGAAAAAAACATAAAAAGTGCTAAAAACCAGTTTTGTGGGGTTTTTTTTTCACTCCTACGCTATTATTAACCTCAATAACATTCAATAACAATCATTTCCACTAATTTCCAGTCTATTCTGAACACCTCACAATATTGTTTTTAGGCCAAAAGGTTGCACCGAGGTAGCTTGAGCACATAATGCCAAAAAAAGAGGTACAAGATGGAATTGTTCTGGGCCCTCCCTCCCACCCCTCGCGAGATTCGACGCGAGACTTGGACGACAGAGCCTCGTTTTCAATTTTTTGCCCGCCGGAAATATCCGAACAGTGCTCGAATCCCGTTCGGATCCGCACTGTTCGGGTGGGCTCGGATTAGCGGAATCCGAGCCCGCTCATCTCTAAAAAATATACATGGGTAAAACAGTCAAAGCATCACATCAAGGAATAAATTTATCAAGCTGCAGGTTTGAAAAAGTGGAGATGTTGCCTATAGCAACGAATCAGATTCTAGCTGTCATTTTGTAGAATGTACTAAATAAATGATAACTAGAATCTGATTGGTTGCTATAGGCAACATCTCCACTTTTTCAATCCCGCAGCTAGATAAATTTACCCCTCTTTACTTACTTCCTCTTTAGGACCTCACCCCATTAATTTAAACATCCAAATGTTTTTCCTGAAACACAGCACAGTTTATCTCCATTTTTATCTTTAATCATGAGAAAAGACTTAGCTTTATTGCATGTCACCTTTGTCACACATGTAAAATCAGAATAATTAATTAACAACAAAAAAAGAAAGAACTCAGCAATTAATGACAAAACAGATGTTACAATACAAACAAAAAAACAACAAGTGAAAAACCAAATCAATGAAGAACTAGGGGAAAAAATGTAATAGCAAATTCAAAAACGTCAGCTCATCAAGCCTGCAGCTGACAGCTAATTATATTAAATACTATAATACCAAAAAGCAACCAAGCACAATAGAACAATCACACATATAAATAAGATAAATACATAGAACAGAAATTCATAATAAGAATTGCATTATGAATGGTTGTAGCAGTATTGTGGCTAGAAAGCAGCTGCCATAATAATTAATCACAGCCGCGATATCGGACAGCAGAATATGTTGGCAATCACTCATAAGTCAAAACATCATCACAATAATATTCAAGTGTGTTGAAAGAGACCTAATTAATAACTAAGAATATTATTTGGCCACGCAGAGCAATGTATAAATAGCCATAAATCACTGTAGTATATTCAAGTTGCTAAGCAACAATAGACATATAGCAAAAGTGTTAACACTCTGCCAATCAGACGGAGAGATATGAAACATGGATATGGTAATATATTAGATATGTTAAACAAGCAAAAGTAACAGCTAATTATTATTATACTCAATATCAGCCTCTATATTGCAAAACATTTAGACAACTATATTCAAAACAGTGCTCACACAAGGAACCAAATAGTATACCGTACTCCAAAAGTATTATATATAAAGCGGGCAATGCAAATCCATGCAGCCAAAATAATACTGAAAGTAATACGAACATTGAACATAGATAGCAGTACACCCAAAACAATAGTGGAGCAGATGACCCCTCGCCACAGATGAGCCACCAGTGGAAGCTTCAGATGAGGTCCTTTCGGCCCCGCTGGGCATCCTGGAGGCCCTACATTTTCCTGCCGCTTGGCAGTTTATCGCTTGCACATTTGGGAGAGTCGGTATTAAGCCTTAAAGAGAGCCAGGCAAGGAGCCCTAAGTATTGCTAGCATCTCAACTGGAGCTTTCGTGCCTCTCGATGGCTTTGGAGGTGGAATGGGCCAACTGAGTATATGGGGCTGCATCCCTGTTACCCTATTCAGATTTGCTGGGGATTTGTGAAGAAGTTTAGTGGGGGACATTGGCTCTTTCTCCAGAGCAAACCAGAAATATCACCTATTGTGTTCAGGGCTGTGCCACTAAACACCCAGCCTTTTCCTTTATTATCTGCTACTTGGAGGCTCAAATCAACCCTCCCAGCTTTGGGAATTGTTGCACCCACGTCCCTGTGAAACCGTTGAGAGAACATGAGCCTGTGGACTATTGCCTGTGGACCCACCGGTATCGGGTAGAGAAATAGCAGAATAGCGCAGCGGCATCTGCAGCAGACTTTGCACTTGTCTGAGACAGATTGTTGTGAGGAAGCCCAAGCCACTTGGGAACAAGGTCTAAAAAGAATGTGACCAAAGGAGGAATTAACTCTACTACACCATGGAAACTTTTTGCTCATTTTTCCCCAGGTTTCAGAAGAGGCAGAGGCCAGACATGTTCAATAAAGGTTAAGCCCACTATGACTCTCTCTCCTTTCCTATAACCCCTCTCATGTTTAACTGTATGTTTATGTTATATATAATACATAATTAAACTGTGTCCCCTACTATCCTGGAGAAAGAGTCATCCCGCACAACATTGAAGCAGGACAACTGCCATGCCGGCAGCAACTGGAGAGGAGCCACCCTAACAATGAGTTACGTGTGAAGTGGATACCCTAGGGTTAGCTATAAGGAGACCACTATCATATTGCATTGTATTCCATGTGTGTTATCTTACAACATTTATAGGAATATTGATTTAACCTTTCATAAAAATGCTATAGCTCTGTTCCTGATTTGTGTTACATAAACTCAACAGTGCTTTGTTCAGATATTTGCCAGGGAGTGAAGATATGTTCCCACATCTACGGTACTAATGGAGAGTAATAGGGTGCAAAAAAGCCCTGTAAAGTACTGACTTGGTGCGAGAGTCTTTACTGTGTGTTTGTCTTTTATGAGAAAAAAGGGGGCAGGCATGTAAGGGAAACATAAAAATTCTTAATTTGTATTAAAATTCACCCATGGGTCATAAGTTTTATGATTTTATGTTCCCAAGTTATGTATAATCATTACTGTCGGCTTCTCCATCTGGGCTATAAACCAGACTTCTGCAACAATTTGTTCCTCACTGGGAAGTAATTGAGATTTCCAGAATGAAGCAATAAGGCACCTGGCAGCAGGCAGGACATTACCAGATAATTTCTTTTGGGATCTGGAGAGTATAGGAAAGCATCATTTCAGGAGATAATGGCCCATGTCTACGTCTAGAGGGATGAGTTGGAAGAAGAATGTAGCTAGCAATGATTCGACGATTAGCCACACTGGAGACATTTTTGGATGGTCCCATAAGATATGGCGAAAGGAGCCAGAGTGACAACAATTTCTCCAACACTGTTGGGTTGTAGACTTGTGGATTTTATATAATATTCCATGGCAATATAGCAATATATGGCGATTTTTCTTTATATTAACGAAATTGAGTCTATCCAAGAGATTGAGTAACGATCCAACTCTTCTAAATTATTACAGTAATGACTTTTAGCCATGGTGTAAGATTTGATTTATACAAAGTAGAAAAAAGAATCCGTAAACACTGTACCCAGGTATTTTAGGCCTTTGGTGGTCCAAAAAGAACTTAAAAGTTTTCGAGTGGGGTGTGTGATCCAAATACAAATGGCTTGTTACTTAACGTGGCTGATTAGATGTTACGATTCAATGCAGGAATACAGCTAAGGAGCCAGGGATAAGGTGAAAACACACAATGTTTATTGCTGGAAGTACAACCTATAGGTGTAGAACTGAGCATTACAGGGAAATGCAGAAGTAAATACCAGGTACACAGCTGATGCAGGTAAGCGGTGATATGGAGAGTTCCCAGGCAGCAGGTAAACCACAAGCACAGCAGAATGGGAAGCAACAACAATAACCAGCAATGTATGCTGGGAGTGACAGGTATACATAGGGAAACACCCAGGTGCAAGGGATAATAGTGCAACAAGGTTAACTCCTAAAGGACAAGAAGCAGGAACAATAGCAGCACCTCTGGTGATCAGAGCTACTGCTGCTAACATATAAAATGAAACACAAATAATAAAGTCCAAAAGTCCAGGAGGCAGGAGCTGCCAATACAAAGCAGCAAGCTGTAGGCAGATCGTTACATTAGGAAGTTGAATAATTTTTCCGTGTGAATTTCCCCAAACAGATTAGGTAGGGAGATTGAAGGCTTTGGTGGATTTATTAAAATATCACCTGCAGATAATGATAGTTTATAGTCACTGTCTTTTGGAGAAGTATTTTAAATATCCAGGTTCTGGCATTCCTTTTTAGAGGCAAGGGATTCAACTGAGATAATGAAAAGTAAGGAAGACAAGAGGCTATATTGATGTGTATCATACTTAAAAATGGAGGGTTAGATTTTTCAGGAAGTTTTAGGATGGTTGTATGTTTTGCATATAAGGCTGATGAGTTTTTATTATATGTATCAAATTAACAGTCTGCCCAGTATTATCTGGGGTTTGTCGATGAGTGAAGAAGCCTACGCAGTCAGGGTCTATAAGAGTTGGTAGTAAAAGATCTTGAGATCCGAGTATATTAGGGAGATGGGATGTAAATTAACACATAAATTTGTATCTTTACCAGTTTTATGAATTAGCGTTATATGGGCTGAGAACATTAAGGCTGGAATATATATATATATATATATATATATATATATATATATATATATATATATATATATATTAAAAAGGTTAATCAAATTCAGTACAGTGTGATAGGTGTGTGCTTGTTATGGACAATATTGGAAGTGATCATAAGCCACGAGGTCTTCACTTATAGCAGCCCCTGGTCCAAAGAACTTGATATGATCCACAGTACTTGGTTGCCCCTTTGCCCCCTCGTGGTAGTAGCACTTTATAAAACACAATATTTCCAGTGGGGTAGACAGGAAACAGAAGGATGTTTGCCATACTTGCCTACTCTCCCGGAAGAGTAGACAAAGCTCCCGCAGTTGCCGAAATTCACGGCTTTAAATGTAGGGAGCTGGGCTTAATCGCGTCATTAGGCTCCACCCCTGTTATTCAATGCCGTGAATTTCAGCTTTTCCTAGTGGGGGGTTATGGTGACCCTACAATGTCACCACGCCCCCCTCCTACCCCATGTCACATGACTTCACCCCCGGGGGAGCAATCTTAAAAGTTGGCATGTATGAGGTTTGCAGACAACCACATGGATATCAGGATTAGTCCAGAATACAGGGCTAAGGTCAGGGTAGGCTGTGTACAAAGGTGTGATCAAAGAACAAGCTGAGGTCTAGGCTGGTGGCATTTAGTAGAATAAATCGGTATCACAGGCTGAGTTCAATGCAAAATCCGGGTAACAGGCCAAGGTCAGTGCAGGAAGAGGTTAGTAGCAGATCCAGAAGCAGGCAGTAGTCAGGGTCAAGAGAAAACAAGAAGTCATATCAGATTAGAACTCAAAGCAGCAAACTCTAGCAGAAACTATCAGCAGCACAGAGGAACATACAGGAAGAGCCTAGCCTGATTATCCGCACTTAATGCAGTAGGCTCTGAAAAACAAATTTAGCTAGGTAGCATCTGCTGAGGAATTGGCGACACACCGGCAATGAAGACGGAGAAATACTGTTGCTGCTTCTTGGGAATCAGCTTGGAGCGAGGCCACCTGATAGGCTGAGGGCATCGGTCGCTGTCACTAGTCACCGGCTTGGCGGGCAGTGACATCCGCCACTCATCTTAACTATGCTGACATTTTTTATAGTATGTACAGTATTTGTGAAGCCATCTGGGGCTAGGACTTTTTTAAACTTCCAATCACAAAGTGCTACGGAATTTGCTGGCACTGTATAAATAAATGATGACGATGATGATGATGGTGATGGACACCCAAACTAGCAAATTGTTTGTAATTAGAGGTTTGCAAATGATTAGCAGACGCTTATTGAGACTTTAGTACTCACTCGGCCATAAATTAGGATTTGCAGAACACACTGTAGGAAAGATTTCAATATATTATATTTTTTGTACGCGTGCCAGGAAACTGTTCCTCCTGTATTAGCTGGGTTAGTCAAGTTTAAATGATGCTTCATATAATTACATTTGTATCATAAAATATAAGGTTTTTGTACATGTTCACAAGTTAGACATAAGTGTGTTTGTTGCCGAGAGAACGCATCTGCTACTCATTTAGATCTGGGGGTAAATGTATCAAGCTGAGAGTTTTCCGGCGGGTTTGAAAAGTGGAGATGTTGCCTATAGCAACCAATCAGATTCCAGCTTTCATTTTGTAGAATGTACTAAATAAATGATAGCTAGAATCTGATTGGTTTGTCAAACCCGCCGGAAAACTTTCAACTTGATACATTTACCCCCTGGATGCAACTCTGCGTACATAGACATACAAGTTACACTGACACTTGCGTTCCACTCTGATTCAGGGACAAATACATCACAATTCAGCTGTAACATTTGGCATATGGAAGAGGGATTCATCTGGTGTCAGATATAAGTGTGATAAGAGATCGTTGATGTTTATAAAGCTAAGAAACTGTTGAATGGTCGGACCACATTGTATTGTAATCATCTCACATCCAAATGTTTTGCCCTCCTTGACAATATACTCCCCACACCCCTGTTTCAGAGTTTGCCATCTCTCCTGGACAATCATCTTGATAAATTGTGCAATCATTTTCAGAGGCAGTGACATTTTGTCAGCACTTTGCGGGCTCATTACGAGAGACTTTTGCAGTGATTGTGTGTTCTGTTATGCATAACTTGCAAGGCGCACTGCTCTTAAACACAAGGAAGTTTAACATGTATAAGGATCATTGATCCTTATTGAAAACACTTGCGTCTGTGCATGTGAACCTATAGGGGAAATGGAAAAAGGACCTTACATATCTCATTGATGATCTAGGTAGACTACAAGAATGATCAAGAGAGTGACATCTGCAGTTTAATGCCAAAAAATGCAAAATCATGCACTTGGGTCTCAAAAACACAAATGCTAAATATAGTATTAATGGCACTATAATAGAAACTACTGAGGGGGAAATGGATCTAGGAGTCACTATTTCAGGTGACTTAAAGGCAGGTAAGCAATGTAACAAAGCAATGAGAAAGGCAAGTCAGATGCTTGGTTGTATAGGGAGAGGAATCAGTAGCAGAAAGGAAGAAGTAATAACACCACTGTATAGTGGTATGACCTCATCTACAATACTGTGTTCTGGAGGCCATATCTCCGGAAAGATAAGAATACGTTAGAGACTGTACAAAGAAGGGCAACTGAAATGGTGCATGGCTTACAGCTCAAAACTTACCCGGAGAGACTAAAAGATCTTATAGATATATATTTTGGAGCAGAGAAGGGAACAGGGGACAAGATAGAACTTTCAAATATATCAAGGATTTTATCAAAGTACAGGAGGGAAACATTCTACAAAGGAAGAGAAGTATTAGTACACGAGGACATGTACTGACACTGGGGGAAGAGAAGTATTAGAACACGAGGACATGTACTGACACTGGGGGGAAGAGAAGTATTAGAACACGAGGACATGTACTGACACTGGGGGGAAGAGAAGTATTAGAACACGAGGACATGTACTGACACTGGGGGGAAGAGAAGTATTAGAACACGAGGACATGTACTGACACTGGAGGGAAGTAGGTTCAGAGGAAATGTGAGAAAAAAACTACTTTACAGAAAGGGTTGTGGATAAGTGGAATAGTCTCCCATCAGAGGTGTTAGAGGCTAATACAGTACAGCAATTTAAACATGCATAGGATAAACATAAGGACATCCTTACAAATATTGAAAGGACCAAATAGGGTTTGAGGTTACCATAGGTTAATTAAAAGAAATGGTTAGACTAGATGGGCCAAGTGGTTCTTATCTGCCGTCAAATTCTATGTTTCTATGTTTCATACAGCAAAATTTACTGTATAGTTTGAACACACATGGATCTATGGCAAGAGGATCAATGTCCTTTAAGCATGTTGACGTTTCTTTTATGCGTGAACATACATACATGATATATATATATATATACACACACATATGTCAATGAGCCTTAATTCATGGCTTGCCCACAGAAAGGCTGCACAGATTTTCCTAAGGCATCAATAACATAAGAATTAACCAAGAAGTTATTGGGAAACTTCTGTGCATGCTCAGAACATTGTGTAACTAATCTACCAATGCCCTGGATTTATTTCTCATTGACTATATTTGAAACTATATAGTAGATGATATTCAGAATAAGAGCATTACTAAAATAGTCAAATAAACTTTCCTCACTCAAAAACTGAGATCAGGGCTCTCTATATGCTGATCTTAGTAAGATTGATGTCTAATTTCAGACTTGATTGACAGGATGAGAGGATTGATAGATGCAGCAAAATGTTGATGTAGACCAATGTTGATCTCTTTAGGGCATTGTTCAGTCTGAGCATATTGAAAATCCACTCCACTGGCTGAATTGTGATAACTGTTTTTATATTTAGAAATCAAGCTTCCTCTTAAAGGGGTTTTGATTTCGACTTAAGAAGTATCCTAAATCCCTTCCCAATATTAGTATTTTGGTGAGGACCTTCACCATTTGCTGTATTTAACAGGCTCTTAACACTCAGTAACTGGGACCTCCGACCCTTTGCTTTCGGTGCTGCTTGTCTTCCTGTTCAACAAATAGATTGGTGCAGGGCTCCCCCATTACCTGAAGCCAGATCGTGCTGTGTGCTTACAGCATAGAGGACTCAAGGGTAACTGTATCCAGCTGTTGGTTTAAAAATGTGGAGATGTTGCCTATAGCAACCAATCAGATTCTAGTTATCATTTATTCAGTACATTCTACAAAATGACAGCTAGAATCTGATTGGTTGCTATAGGCAACATCTCCACCTTTTCAAACCCGCAGTTTGATAAATTTACCCCTCAGTCTGCCCAATGTAGTTAACAAAACTCCATAAAAGAGAAATACACTGATTCTAATACATGTCATGAGATGCATGGTTATTGGAGTAAAAAAGAACAGCAGAAGGTATTGCCTGATCCCAACTTCTAATAAGAGTGGTCCCCCTAAAACTCCATTAGGTATAATTAAGCGGGGTTACCCAAAAAGTGAACAACCTTCAAGCGTTCTCTGAAAACCCACCTCTTTAGGCAAGCTTATAATATTCCTCAACCACCATCCTAATCTCTCTAGATTACCCTATTACCACCCTCTACACAGCTAACAGAAGACAACAACCCTCTGACCAACATTGCTGTGTGACTGATCACACAGCCCACTCAATACTTTTACCTTTGTATTCTAGCTGGTCCAGTGTGCAATATAATGTAGCACTTACCCTTGTGTTTCAGACTCCCATTGTCCCATAGATTGTAAGCTTGCGAGCAGGGCACTCTTACCTCTCTGTCTGTATGTATTACCCAGTATTGTTTTATTAATGTTTGTTCCCAATTGTAAAGCGCTACGGAATTTGCTGGCGCTATATAAATAAATGATGATGATAATGGTTGCTTTGTGAACCCTTCTAATGTCATTAGGGATGTAAGCTGTAAGTAAAGTATTACACCATCCTTATTTAGGCTCCAGAACTTTAAATAGCATAGAAAATTCCATGCAGATTGAATACCTTTTCTACATTAAAAAAAAAATGATCACTATATTGAAAGGCTCTGAAAATATAAAATTCATTTAAAACAAGTAATCTGCTTAAACATAAAGCAGGTCATTTATCAGTGTCCAGAGAGATCTACGCATAGAACATTTATACAATTTGCATCATTTTAGTTTTGCGGCTATTGAGCAGCATATGACTTATTGAGGCGGTTATTTTATTACAGGAAAAGTACTGCAGCAGGAAAAACAGTCCTTCGACATTATACGTTGTTTCTGTTTACAAAACCAATCTGTATCAAAGTGATGATAAATTATATTATCTCCCTAACCGACTACAAAACAATTTTTCAAAATGAGCATTACTTTGTAATTTCAGAGAGCCGCAGGAACGCCAGCGAGATTACTGGAGTAAAAAGGTTTGTTTTTAAGATGTTAATTTATAATTGCAATAAAGTTATGAAAAACAGGAACACACACACACACACGAACATCAAAAGCAAAACATAAAACAATATTATATTATCAAAGGGATGGAAAAAGCTTCACAGATATTCTAACAAGTAATTCTTCCTAACTCTAAATTATATGGGATACGTCGGTGGGGGTGCGTATCAGGGCAGCACGGTGGCTTAGTGGTTCGCACTTCTGCCTCACAGCACTGGGGTTATGAGTTCAATTCCCGATCATGGCCTTATCTGTGAGGAGTTTGTATGTTCTACCCGTGTTTGCGTGGGTTTCCTCCGGGTGCTCCGGTTTCCTCCTACACTCAAAACACATACTTTTAGATTAAATGGCTGCTATCAAATTGACCTTAGTCTCTCTCTCTCTTTATGTATGTTACAGAATTTAGACTGTAAGCTCCGATGGGGCAGGGACTGATGTGAGTGAGTTCTCTGTACAGCGCTGTAGAATTAATGGCGCTATATAAATAGCTGATGATTATATGATGTCAGTAGAGGTAAGTTTGAGTCCAGAGAAAGAATATTCAGAAGGAGTGCTGAGTCTCGTTAGGAATCCCCAAAAAATCTATACCTATGATGAAATGTTCTACAACCATTAGCAAAGTATATTTTTCGACCATAATATGCACCAAACTCTTATGGCAAAATAAAAATAAAAAATCCCCCACTTCCCAATGTCCCAAAAGTGCCCCCAATGCAGCTAGTAGCAAGTAAGGTGGCATCAGATAGGATGAATCCTTCCTCAATGTATTTAAAAGTCAAGGTACTGCCAAATCGAATGCCCATCCCGTATAAAGCTGTACACAACATACGCATACTGCTTAGGGAAATCCAAGATTGCACAGGATGAACAGGAGCAGCTGCAAGTTGGAGTACGACTAATACAAGTTGTCTCCCTCATCTAGTCTATAACAATTGTCATCCCTTCTCGACTTTATCATCATATTTGCTATTGATATATAAAGCGTCAAACCAAGCATAGGTCCTGTTCAATATATAATGTTATAACGCAGGTCAACAGTTCTACACAGCAATATAGGTTTATCAGATATTAACCGAATCGGATATGAGAAGTATAATAGAAAACAAACAGATGGAGACAACAGAAAGATAATTTCCTACATATAGTGCACATTAAGGCTTTGTGTCGAAATACATTGTGACCATGTGCCAAGTTTATAAATTACTGGAATTTTATTGCATGAAATGATGATTGGATTTATAATCATACCCCCAAAAAAGTCAAAGAAATTACTGAGATTTTAATGATTCGCTCTGTGCTGAAAACACATGATTCATACACCACCATGGATCTTTAGCTAATTAGTCTCTTGGCTTTACAGATCCCTTAGGTCAGGGTCCCGCGTTCCGTTATTAGCTGTCTTCATTAAATAGCAGTCTGCTGGGTAATGCCATTGATCGGGCTGATAAAATACTATTATTAATACTTGTGAATGAAATAATTACTGCAGTAAAGACGGAGCAGAAGAACAGTAAAGGAGACAGGAGGAAGGAGGGCCCTGCTCATACGAGCTTACATCCTAAAGGGAGACTAATGATGCACTAATACTACCGTCACTGCTGCCAGACAGTATCGCCGGGAAACTGAGCATCACTCAGTTGTCCTGGTGAAAATGTAATGGTAAATTCAGACGAGAGAAGATTTTCTATAGCTGTCATAGAACCTGATATTGTTAAATAGACCCCGTAGTGCCGTATGTAGCGATGGTAATATATGGAGTTTTTGGTTTACTAGTCACCAGCTGACAGCGTCAAGTCCAAAAAATACATAGCATAAGACACAGATGGAGCAGGAGACAGTTCAAAGGTCGGGAGAGGCAGCACAGGTACGGGGATGACATACAAGCTAAAGGTCAGGGTATCCAGCAGAATGGGATGACCCCAAACACGCCAAGTTGGTAACAGTACAGGGGCAAACGCAGGATTTGTAGAGGGGGGTTTCCACACCAGTGGGCTTGATCAGCATGAATCGGGGCGTGGCTATAATTTTAGAGAGTGCTTGGCTGCTCTCCAACTCTCCCTATCCCCATAATATACATGGGCAATGCTGCATGCACTACTGTTAGGTGCACGCAGCTCCCTCTTTTCAAGCAGAGCCATGTGAAGCGGGGGCAGGGTCCAGACACCTAAATCATACAGTGCCCCAGGCTTGGAGGGGGATTTTCAGGCACTAGGAAACCCCCCCTCGGTTTGCCTACGCAGTAATGCAGCAGTGAAATAGCAGAGGTACCTGCTGCCCAGGCTTCATCATACGCCCTATGTACTAAATCCAGAACCTGTGGCCGCAGCTAAGCAAACACCCAGCTTCAGGAACCACCAGACTAGCTGAAGCCGCAGCAAACAAGATATGATACATTTTAATTTTAACATTTTCCAGATTTCTATCATATCCACACCAAGACATATAACAACGATGGCAATAAACAAAGAAGAAAAACGAGAATAAGAGGGATGCATTTATGTTTGGGGAGCACTCCGATTACATATTTTAAGGAGATGACTAAAAATAGCCCAAAGTGTCTGCTGACAATATTATTATAATGCCATGCAAGTCACATTCCAATTGTTTTACTGGGAATAGCAATATTTTCTCCGCATCCGAAAGTGCTGCTTCAGTAACATTCTCGGCCAGCCATCCCAACTAGTACAATCTATGCCAAGGAATAATTCCTTTTGTATGAAAGTTTTATTAACATGCTACAGTCAGCGGTAGCTGCACAATCCATGCAGGGACTATATGGATCACTGCCGTACAGAATCAAAGTGTTCTCTGTTCTCATGCACCTTGATCATAGGGTGGAAAAAAAATATAAAAAGAATGAAAGAGTAAAGAAAAGTCTGAAAGAAAGAGTTGGTTACACAATTTATTTCAAGGTATTTTATTCCTCGAAGCTGCAGATCTGGGGCGGCTGGCAGTAGAAACTAATGTTAAAAATGGATAAAGTGAAGTTCCTTATCTGGGATACTGTAAAAATGTGGTTTTATTTATTGAATTCTTCATTGGTATATTTTGCTGTCTACCCTAATTTATATCACCACATAAAAATTGGCTTCTTTAAGGCTGCCCCAGGAAGTCTTAAGCCGTGGTTACCCCGGCAACCATTCTCCCTTGTCTTTCTGTAGCGGAATCATCCGATCTTGCTGTCCCATCTTGTCATAGGCATATTGCCACAGATTAAACTTTATTTTAATTATAAATTTCACTAGTGTTTGGGGGTAGTTCTACTGTGATGTATGGGTTTCATTATAATATTGCTTGTCACTACAGTTCCACTGTGCAAGAGTATTAAACAATTCTTTATCAATCCAGTGCATATCAGTAAAGTAAAAAAGAGATAATTGATTTTGTGTTTTCAGACTAATTGTCCAGAATTAATCCATACAGCCGGACCCGTAGGTAGGGAATTACTGGCTG